>NC_141602.1:44124829-44284048 GCF_047967505.1 Dipteris shenzhenensis | reverse complement strand
ATGCAAGTGGGACAGCAAGCTGAAATGCCCTTAAGAAGATCATCTAGAGTGTCTAGACCGCCTGATAGGTTTGTTCCAGGGGTAGACTATGTGATGCTTACTGATTGCGGGGAGCCTTCTTGCTACAGAGAGGCTATGATGCGTGAGGATCAACGCAAGTGGGAGTATGCTATGCAATCAGAGATGAGTTCACTTATGAAGAATAAGACTTGGGACTTGGTTTCTTTGCCACATGGAAAGAAAGCATTGCCATGTAAATGGGTCTACAAAATGAAGGTCACAGGTGATGATGTGCCTAGGTACAAGGCCCGTTTGGTTGCTAAAGGGTTCAAGCAAGAGAAGGGTGTGGACTTTGATGAGATATTCTCTCCGGTTGTGAAGATGACCACACTTAGATGCATGCTTGGACTAGTGGCATCACAGGATATGGAGCTTATGCAGATGGATGTCAAGACAGCTTTCTTGCATGGGGATTTGCATGAGGAAATTTACATGGTTCAGCCGGAAGGCTTTGAAGAAAAGGGCAAAGAGCATTTAGTTTGCAAGCTGAAGAAGAGTCTCTATGGTCTTAAGCAAGCACCTAGAGAATGGTATCAGAAGTTTGATGCTTTCATTCGGTCCCAGGGTTTTAGAAGGAGTGAAATTGATCACTGCCTCTACACTAAAAGGGCTAAGGATAATAGCCTGATAATCTTGGCACTATATGTGGATGATATGCTATTGGCTAGCAAGAATACTTATGAGCTAGATGCATTAAAGGCCAAGTTGCATGAGGCCTTTGATATGAAGGATTTGGGATTTGCAGGTCATATTCTTGGTATGCGCATCACGCGTGATCGGAGTAGGAAACTCCTTTGGCTTTCACAAAAAGAGTATGTTACAAAAGTATTGCAGCGTTTCAATCTGGAGGGGGGGAAGGCAGTGAGTACTCCATTGCCTCCATATGTGAAACTGAGTCATACAGATAGTCCCAAATCAGATGAGGAGAGGGCCATGATGGCCAAGGTTCCTTATGCATCAGCGGTTGGGAGTCTTATGTATGCTATGATAGCTACTAGACCAGACATTGCATTTGCAGTGGGAGTTGTTAGCCGGTATATGGCTAATCCAGGAAAGAGGCATTGGGAGGCAGTTAAGTGCATCATGAGGTACATGAAGGGTACCAAGGAGACGTGCATTTGCTTTGGTAAAGGAGACATGCGTGTACTTGGGTACACAGATTCAGACTATGCAGGGCATGTGGATAGTAGGAGATCCACTTTCGGTTATGTGTTCACCTTTGCAGGTGGTGCAGTGTTGTGGATGTCTCGTGCACAGATTTGTATTGCTTTGTCTACCACAGAGGCTGAGTATGTTGCAGCCACAGAGGGTTGCAAGGAGGCTATATGGCTTGATCGGCTAGTGGGAGATTTGGGGATTCATACAGGTGTACCGACATTGCATAGTGATTCCATGAGTGCTATTCAGCTAGCACGGAATCCGGTCTTTCATGCAAAGACCAAACACATTGAGGTCAGGTATCATTTCATCAGGGAGGTACTTGAGGACAAGCGCATAGAGCTTGTCAAGGTTCATACAGATGATAACCCTGCAGATATGCTGACGAAGAGTCTACCTAGTCAGCGGTTTGAGTATTGTCGTGTATTGATGGGCATTGGATAGTATGCTCACTGGTTGTTCTCCCTTAAAGGCACATTGTCCTTTAAGTGGGAGGTTGTGGGGGTTAAAGGTCACTGTGCCTTAACCCCAGTTATGTACAATACTCAAACACATATATAAATGAATGAAAAAGAAGATTAGGGTGGTTCTGCACCCACCAAAACTTGTGTGGCTCTCTGTCTCTCTCTCTCGCTCTCTCTCCCTCTTCTGTTCTTGCTTCCGTTGAGAGCACTCTCAGTGTTAATGTTTAACTCTAAACTGGGCCCTCGTCCTAGTAAACTAAAGTTAAGATATAATGATCCCCACAAGATTGTTGAGGTCTTGGGAGACGGAACATTTAAATTGGAGGATATGTATGGGAATGCAATTCCGAAACCAGTCAATGGGTATTGGTTTAACCCATATCATGCTCCAACACTTTCTCTAGAGGTTGGAGTAGAGGTTTTTGTGGTGCAGTGCATGGTGGCAAAGTTGCACGCAGTGACTACTTGCAGGTCCGAAGATCTGAAGTTCCAGAGTGATGTGAGATCCGAATATGAAGCTCTCATTCAGGTTCCAAAGTTCCAAAGTTTCAAATGCATTAGTAGTACTGTCTGTACTATTGGCAATGTTTCAAGCATGCCAGTGATGATTCTGCATGCCCAAGGCTAGAGACTGATGCGACGGTTAGCATGGCCGGTTTGCCTAGTCCAATTACTATCGGTACCATCTCATCATTACAAGAATTCCCTTTAGTTTGAGTTGATGTGTGTGGGGTTCAACTATTTTTGTCCCTTATAGTATCAGTGTGTTCTGATTTCTGTTCAAAGTTGTGTTTAAGCTAATATCTCTTAGAGAATGTCAATTGTGGGTGTTGATCTTCACAACGAAGGAGAGCTACCGAGGTCGTGTCCAGACCTTGATTCGCTGTCGGCTACAACAAGTGAACAGATGTCTCCAAAATCGACAGTGGCACCTGTGCGATGTAGTAAGAGGGAGAAAACGGAGGTGAAACTACTAGAAGTGGATTTGCAAGATGTTTCAAAAGATTCAAAAATAGAGTCGAATGAACCACTAAAAAAGCAAACGTCAAAGAAGAAGTAGATGGTAGAGAGTCAACCAGTTTTTCAATAGTCCAAGGTATTTCTGAATCTGTTGTTGAACAAAGCGTCGCTGAAGAAGATCAAGTTGTACGAGTTTGCATGTTTACCGTGGGAGTTGTGGAGGGATAACCCCGAAGTCTTGAGTCAGTTTCAAATATTACAATGCACAACAGGAGAAATTTCTTTGGGGGTTAGAATCACACCAGAGTTGGTAGATGCGGTTTTTCATCTGCAATATTATGAGGAAGAGATTCAGCTAGATAAGTGTTCGGATGATGTGATGATGGTAGAGTTTGGGAATCCTTATTCATCTAAGAATTCCTATATGATAAGAAAAGTGTGGGATCCTGTTAGGAAGCAACAGTTAGCCTAGTCCATAGAGCGAGTGGTTCTGTTAGTTCGCAATGACTATATGGCAAAGGAAAATTATGCCTATTTGGCTACCACAGAGCAAGGGGAGAAGATGTCATGGGCTACATTGTTGTGCACGAAGCTTTTGTAGGAAATTTCCACGAAGCAAGTTCGCACCCCAAATCAGTTTTCAAGAATTGCTCCGTATGTGACATCCTTATTCAGTCATGTTACTCCTAAAAAGAAGAGAACTTTATCTCACAAGGAGAAGGGCAAGCGGTTGTTTGGAGATGCAGATGATATTATCAGTGATATGATTGATGATTCGGTGCAAGCCAAATACACTTATCATGCAATCAGTTGAGATGGTGACATGTAAATCACTATCATCAGCTTTATGGAATACACCTATTGTTAGCAAGGAGAAGCTGCTGCATAAAGATCAACCAGTTACGAAGTTGAAGATTTTGGTAAGAAAGGGAGCCATAATGGATTTAAAGAAAAGATTGGCTATGTCTCAAGACCAAAATGTAGAGGGTGTAGATGAAATGGATACACGAGTTGTCAATAAGAATTCATTGTCTAATATTTCATTTGAGCAATTCAATCATGCAGTTGAAATTGTATATAGTTTTGGGAATCAGATACAAGCAGCTCAGTGTCAAGCTGCTACTTATATTTTTTATCTACAAGAAGAAAATCATAAATTGTTACAACAGGTCCAAGAAAGCACTGAGATGCAGAAGATCAAACAAGACTTAGCACAATTACAAAAAAAATTTCAGACTTATAAAGAGCAGAAGGAAAGTGACCAGCAGAAGCTAATGCAGTAGATAGAAAAACAACAGGCAGGTCTGCCTATTGTTACTAAATGGTTAAAAGAAATGCAAGATCAGTTTTTTAATGTTTTGGAGGTAGTGTCTAAACACAACACAGAGCTGCAAACCAATAACTTATGGTTACAAGCAAGACTAGA
The DNA here is from genome assembly GCF_047967505.1 of Dipteris shenzhenensis. Taxonomy (NCBI): domain Eukaryota; kingdom Viridiplantae; phylum Streptophyta; class Polypodiopsida; order Gleicheniales; family Dipteridaceae; genus Dipteris; species Dipteris shenzhenensis. The sequence continues at coordinate 44,279,980 of NC_141602.1, read as the reverse complement.
TGCATTGAAGAATTTGGAGCAGCAGTTGAAAGACATTTTAGATGAAACAGAGGTGGAGGGAGCATTTATGGTACCAGATGCAGTGGACAGTCTTAAAACTGAGTTGGTAGTAATATCTCAAGGAGTGTGGGATAATTTTAAAAAAAGACTATTTATTTTGGCTCAGAGGCTTTATGAAGCTTTTGCTTTTGAGGAATATACAACAAATATCTTGAAAGATAAGGTTCAAGAATAGGAAAACCAGATTCAAGAATTACAGCAACAATTGTTGCAGTTCCAGCAACAATCCCAGGTGACATCAGCAACACTTCAAGGTACTAATTCGGCCAAAAAAATTTCTAAGCTTTTGTCTGTGCAGGTACCTGAAGATATGGCACCAAGGCCAAGTAATCAAAGTAGCGGTCATGTGGAGCTGAAAGAAGACTTTCAAGAGGATTCGGTACAACTAGAAGAAATACTTCAAGCTTTTAAAGTTGTTCATGATTTGATTGGAGGAAACTAGGATGCATTGTTGTTCAATAACCATTTGGAGGATTTGTTCAATGTAGTGCAAAAGAAAGATGAGGATGTGACCAGTATTGTTCCAAAGAAACAAATACAGAGTGAACAGGAACAATTTAAAGATCAAGTTGAAGAGCAGTTTAAAGAGCAGTTTATGGGAATTCAGCATGAAGATCATGATGTTGATTGTGAATTGATTCCAACTAGTTCATTCTTGGTAGACCATTGTACTAGATCTACTACAGTAGATAAATGAGTGGGTTTGAGTCTCAATAATTTTGTGGCACAAAAGTGATTGTTCCACCAGGTGTGTGAGTGTGGGCGAGTGTAGCTCAAACACATTTATGAACTCTTTATCTTTAGCACAATGATATAGGACATATGGAAAACCTTAATGAGAGTTAGTTGTGCAACCGCTGATGAGGCGAGTATGCAAGTTAGTAAGCAACTATCATATGTAGGAAGTTAGTTGTTCGGCTCATATGCATGTAATGTAGTATTCTGAATGTGGATATGATATCTTTGATCAAACTCTATTCTATCCAGTTCTATGCCTATTCTATATATGTTGTTGTGACAGAAGCATTTATAATACAAGGAATATGTAGTTTGTCTTAATCGACTATCTATGTTGTACTAAATTCTGAGTTGATGTGTTCTCTTTCAAAAGTTCTGAATGCATTCTTGAAGATGCTGTATTTCTACTAATAGGTAGATTTCAAGATTTAATCTCTACCTATTATAACATCCTCTTTCTTTGGACATACTATTGACCTCCACATTTTAGCTATAGAAGAGTAGGTGCTAGTGTAGGCAACACACGTTTCTTCTTGTGTTGGCCTACAAACATTGCATAAGCAATCATGCATAGGCCCATGCAAAGATGACGTATCTTATCTCATGGCATTCACTGCTACTTGTGAAAAATCTATCCTTGTATGATAAATATAGCAGCAAGTATTCCTTTCCTTTAGTTTTTTAATGTAGTCCGGCTTAAGATTCTAAAATGTGTGGAAGCCAATGTTTATCTCTAAATCAAACTCTCTGAATTCATGAAGAATTATGTTTGTGCATTCAATTATCAAACATTATATCATCAAGAAAGTGTTGTGCAGTGAAGAGAATAAGTATTTGTGACCCTTAAATAGTACTATTTATAAAAGCTAAATAGTAGTTATTTTATACTACTAATGATGGCTATTTAGAGGTAACATTCAGTAGTTGTTTAGTTCTAGTATTGATACGAAATAAAAATTGTTTAGTTTTTTAAAATGTGATGCCTATTTAGAAGTAATACTAAGTAGTTATTTAGTTCTACTAAGGAAAATTTTGGTACTGGCTAAAAAAATATAGAGGTAACCATTTAGAATTAAAAGTAAGCATCTGTTAGTACTGCTAAAATAACTAGAAGTGACACTAAGTAGTTAGTTAGCAAAAAATTCACATAGATTGCATTAGCCTTTAACAAAATTATAGATATCACCCATAAGAGTTTGGAGACAAAATATTCTTTGAAGGAAGTTCATCATTTTGTTCCATTGGATGTGGCATTAGTGTGTTGGGAAATATCTATAACTTTGTGAAAGGCTAGTGTGAACATAGTGAATGCCTTACTTGTAGCAAAATTATAGATATCACCGTTTACAGTTTGGAGACAGTAACCTTTTTTGAAGGAAGCTCCTCTCTTCATTCCATTGGATGTGGAATAGTACTAAATAGTACAAATGACCACAAATAGTACTAAATATTACTTAACATTTGAGAGAGTAGTACCTGAGTAGCACTAATGGGAGAGTAGTACCTCAGTAGTAATAAATGGGAGTAAATATCATATGATAGTAGTTGAGTGTATGACGAGTTTCTAAATAGTACTAACAAATGACCACAAATAGTACTGAATAGTAGAACCTCAGCATCTAAGGATATGACAATAGTGCTTAAGTAGTACTAAATGGTAGTAAATCTAAGTATGATAGTAGTACCTAAGTACTACTATCATTCAATGCTATGTATCAATTCTTACCTATACATTCAATCCTCAAATATTCAATCATCAAGAGAGGGTAGTGCAATGAATAGAATAACTGTTTATGACTCTTAAATAGTGCTATCTACAAAGACGAGTAGTTATTTAGTACTACTATTACTGGTGGATATTTATAAGTAATGCTAAGAAATTACTTAGTTCTACTAAGTAGCTATTTAGTACTCATTAAAAAACTATAGATATACATATTTAAAAATGACACTATGCAGCTATTTAGTAGCAAAATCGCTTGGATTGCACTGGCCTTTCACAAAGTTACCGATATCACCCATTATAATTTGGAGATAGAAAATTTATTTGAAGTTCCTCTTTTGATCTCGTGATCTTGTTGCATTGGATATGGTATTCTTTATTGGGAAATATTTATAATTTCATTAAAGGCCAATGTGCACCATAAGAAGATACCTTATATATGACAATGGTACTTAGCTTAATAGTACCAAATATGATAGTGGGACCTAAATAGTACAAGTAGTACCTAAAATATAGTGCTAAGAGTATGACAGTACTACTTAAATAGTACTAAAAAAGACAATACTACCTAAATAGTACTAAATAACATATGACAGTAATACTAAATGTGACAGTGGTACCCAAATAGTACTAAATATTACAAAGTAGCATATGACAATGGTACTTTTCATCTAAGAGTATGATAGTGGTACTAAATAGTACTAAGTAACATATGACAATGGTCCTTAGCAGCTAAGAGTATAATAGTAGTACCTAAATACTACTGAGTAGCATATGACTGTGGTACTCAGCATCTGAGAGAATATGACAGTAGAACCTAAATAGCAATAATAAATAACATATGACAGTGGTTGAGAAAATAATAGTACCTAAATAGTATTGAGTAACATATGATAGTGGTACATAGCATCTGAGAGTGAGAGTAGTACCTAGATAGTACTAAATAGTATTGAATATCATATAACAGTGGTACATAGCATCTGAGAGTATGATAGTAGTACCTAAATAGTAAAAATAGTACTAATGGAGTAGCATATGAAAGTGGTACTTAGCATCTGATAGAATATGACAATAGTACCTAAATATTACTAAATATTATATGAGAGTAATACTTAATATAGTATGCAATAAAATTAAATAGCGTAAATAGTACTAATAGCACTAGTATTCATCAAGTACAGGATGATGCACCTCTGCAAAAGAAGGTTGACGTACTTTTGTAAGCTTCAAGTAGTGGGTGGGATGTCATGCATACTGATTTGGGCTAAGCCTTTGCTTACAAACATCCTTCTTGTTTGGAGACACCCTTGTATAGTCTCCCCAGAAGTTGATGACAGAATTAACCACCTTAGAACTTACGCAATGTCGACATAATGCATCTTAAAATTACATGGTTAAATACCAAGGGCTTTAACCAATTTGATATCACTTAATTGTTTTGCTGTTGATTTGTTGGCAATCATGTGGAGTGCCACTCTCTTTGTAGCTAACTTTTCAGCACTTTGCACTTCTTTAACAACACCTAGTGATGTCTTTAAGTTATCAACAATAGTAATTAATATTGACCCCTTTGGAAATTATATCTCATTCATAACCTGTTTCAAGTCTGGATGTTGTAGAATCCTAGTCAAAATGTTCTCCTTTGCACTCAAGTCAAGTTTCTTGGTCACTTGTTTCAAATGTCACACAATTGTCTGAGAAAACAAGTGTGCTTCAGGATCTATGGAGCACTCTAAGGTGGATGGAACCTATGTAGAGACATGATGAAGAGAGTGCTCATAACATGTAGCTCAAGTCAATTAGGTTCCAAGATAGATTAGCTTGGACTCATAAAGAGAATCTTGAGATAGTGCAAAGTGCTTGATTGATATTACTTCAAATGAACCTCCCTTTTATAGGTGAGGATACTTACATCCATATGCTTGCTCACATGTGGGATATCTCCTCCATGCCATGTGGCAACTTTCCCTTTACTCATACCTTTGCTCTACAAGTGCTCATGGTGCCACAACTCTCAACACCTCCCCTTGGTGCCATGATTCTTTGGCTTCTGCAAGGTGGTCAGATGTGAGTTACAAGATCAAATCCTCCCGTTAGTGCTTGCATTGCTACTTAAGGTGGTCAAGTATGGCTTTTACATGTTAATACCTCCCCTGGGTGCTTTCATAGTTACTCTCAGGTGGTCAGGTTTGATTTACAAAATATAGGCAAGGTTGGCAAGGGTTTTCATTTCTCAATACATTCCATTGATGTCACCTTTTGGCTCATGGCTTGATGACGATTCCATGTAGTTGACCTGCTGGTTCTTCAATCTACAATCTTCTTCATTGTGTAGCTTCATGCATGATGCTTTGTTCTTCCATGTGCCTTGATGCTTTATGTGTGGATGTCATCCTTCATGCTATGGTCATCTCATGCACTTAAGCTTTTGGCATACTTATGTGCATTCATGCGTTGCTTTATCATTTGTCGCAAAGGTCTTACCATGAGTGTTTTTGCTTCAATGGCAGTGTCTAATTGCTAACAATGATTTTGACTTGACAGATGCATAGAGCTCAAAAAGACGATCGCTTTTCCTTTTTGGAATGTGTCCAAATTCTTCCTAGATTAGAAGTTATGCCTTGTTGAAGTTTCTGTGAAGAGGAGGGCCTTTGATGATGTGGCATAGGGTTCATATGCTGCTTGTAGCACTATGCTTAGCAAGGGGTTACTATGCTGAGGTGGCCCTATGCCATGTGGCAAAACATTCACTTAACCAAACCTCAATAAACCTAACCATGGTCATATCCAATCTTGACACGTGTCAGTCAATGGGAACCTTAGCAAGAAACCTTTTGGATAAGTCTGTTGCTCTGTCGACTCTTCTCCTTTGTCATTGAAGCTGCTTGCAGCTTTCTTCACAGAGTTAATTGAATGGTTTGGAGAGATCAAGGGAATCCGGGTGCAGGAGGTTGTTGCAGCTGCTTCTGTGCTACTTAATCTGCTACGGGTTCTTCTAGCAGTCAACCAGGCTGCTATACACAGCTCATGTGTGCCATGCACGCTCTCTCCCTCGCTCTTGGCTGTGCACTGTGAGCTCTTGCTTTGTATTTGTCTTCGGTCCTTCTTTCCTCCCTAGCCATAGAGTCATTGGATGCATTGGAGTAGCGCTAGTTGCTGCTATCCCATTCGTGGGTGCTCAGGCTGAGGAAGCGACCAAGGCAGCAAGCAGGAGTTTGTGGGCTGATTGGCGAGGCTACTGTTTGTGTGACTGGTCACTACTATTGTGTTTGCTAGGCGCTGGTGCTACAGTCTGAATGGCGAGTCTTGTGATACGTTAGGAGGTCGCTTGTTGCTGCTGTGAGCCATCCATTGCGGCTGTTGATAGGCGTTCACAAGAGCTCGATGTTGGAAGGCTGTCTCTATCGTTGAGGTGGCTTGAGGCGATGGACTAAGCCTGTAGAGAGACACTTGAATAAAAGGCCACATAAGAGCTCCGTTGAAGGAGATGGCTGATGCACGCTGAAGTTACGTGAGTAGAGTTTGATGGAGCCAAGAGAGGCTTTGCTAGACTAGCCGAGAGCTTTGATGTGGGTTGACAATGGTTGTTGCTGATCCAAGACCTGCTCTTGGAGTCGAAGGCTTGTAGGAGCATCATGAGCTTTGTCTATGGTTGCCCACTTAACATGTATGTGTGATCAAACCTTTGTTTCCACGGGAGGCTATAGTTTGCTTACATCAAAATGTTCAAAGATAGTTTCATTGCCTTGAAATTTCAAGAAAATTTGTGCACTAAGTCCATCGAACTGAGGTCAATCTGCAAAACATGCAAGCGCTCTTTTCTCTCACTCGAATGAGGAAGAATTCTCTCACCAGAAGAGATAGAATGAACGGAAGTTGCTATCACTCAATGAACGAAAATCTTCAACTCTTATGGATGGAATTTGCTCAATCTAAAAAACTAAAAAACTAACCTAGGAGAACTCATGAGTTCCTAAGACATGCCTACAACTAATCTAGAAATGGAAGCAATCCTAGTGAACTACTAATGAGCTAAACTAGGAGAGCTAAACCTATGCTCTGATACCATGAGAAAACAAGTGTGCTTCAGGATCTATGGAGCACTCTAAGGTGGATGGAGCCTATGTGGAGACATGATGAAGAGAGTGCTCATAACATGTAGCTCAAGTCAATTAGGTTCCAAGATAGATTAGCTTGGACTCATAAAGAGAATCTTGAGATAGTGCAAAGTGCTTGATTGATATTACTTCAAATGAACCTCCCTTTTATAGGTGAGGGTACTTACATCCATATGCTTGCTCACATGTGGGATATCTCCTCCATGCCATGTGGTAGCTTTCCCTTTACTCATACCTTTACAAGTGCTCATGGCACCACAACTCTCAACATTGTCAATGTCATGTGTCGCATGCTCCATTCGATGATTTTAGTAGAGATGATCAGGATACATCTTCAATTTGCAGAACTATGCTAGATGGATGGGCTAGGGGGATGACATTGATGTGAGAATCCATTGCATTTGAAGTCAAGTCGTCCTTTCTGCACATAACCTTTCAATGGCTCCACTTGGATGAGCTATCCTGCACACAAATAAGGGACTCATGTGCTAATATCGACTTAATGAATCGTGACACCATTAATGAATGGTGACACAAAGTATTGATGAACTAATACAGGAATTCTTGGTGAAGGAGTATTACATATTGTGAAGAAAGAGAATATTGCATCTGTTGAACCTTCTGGCACTGCCTTTGGATCACAGAGAGGGAGAGTAGAAAGAAGCAAGGGAGGGACCTATGCAAGATAATGAGAGAGGGATTGGAAGTTTGTGATTGAGAGAGATGAAACCCGTGAGACAACGATAGAGAGAGAGAGAGAGAGAGAGAGAGAGAGAGGGAGAGCTACTAGAGGGAGGGAATGAAATAAAAAATCCTCGTTGTGCGGGGGAACATTTGATCGGAGATCACAAATCCTTGATATGTCTAGGAAGGATTCCTCATTTTTTGCAATACTACTATACTATTTAGTACTTTATGGCTTCTCATAACTCTACCAATTTTTGCCAAAAAGAGTACTTTTTACATACACCATAGCGTGCTTTCACCCTTGTATGGGACAAAAATCATTGGCTACTTGCATGGATGTAGGCAATCTTGAGAAGTGCATAGTACTCCTCACTTTTGCATTGGCATTTTTTTCACATTATGTGTATTCATGTGATGTTTACTCATTGCAGAGTGGGACCAAATCGTAGAGTGGTATCCAATGGTCTCGGGGGGTCCACCATATGTAAATCCTCTGTATCACGTACGCTCAAGGCCTAATTCCTTATTTGTGTTTTTTTCATGAATAAAATACACCCTTTTCCTATTCAAGTTGTGAATACCGAGAAAGGGTACCCTTTTGTACATAAGAAAATGTGCAAAGAAAATATTTTAAAATCCCATTCTATTGAACCCACATGCTACGCTTACATATTTATGAGTGACTTCACCCCCATCAAAGCGGATGTCGGGTGATTGCTATTCACATTGAAGAGCAGGCCAAGGTATTAATATACCTAGTGAACCTGAATAGGTGAATGTTCAAAATTTCAAGCTTGCATGGGATTAACAAGGTAGAACTAGGTATTAAGGGCGCAAAAGTTTCCTACCAAGGGTGACTACACGGAGAAAGAATAGAATGCATACCAAGTGCATGTGAGGGATGTTGAAAAAGTGTCTAGAAAATGGGGGTGCATGCTTGTAGCCATTGCAAATCCTATGAATGTGAAAGAGTTATTGATATAATATTTTATTATAAGGACTAGAATATTAAAGGCCACAACCCATGATAGTAGACAAGCTATATAGCTATTACATCATGCCAATCTACCAAATAAGAAGTAAGTATGAAGTAGAAAATGTGAGCTATGGGTCCACCTCTCTTTTGTAGAGCACTTACAACTTCATTTTCATAGGAGCAGGAAAGAAAAAGGTTGTGAGTGCTTGAATAGGGGAAGAAGGAAATGAAAGATAAAGGATTTGGTCACACTAAGCGGCCACACATTCTATGCTTTCATGGGAAGATACATTTTTTGGAGCCTGCTGAAGGAAACGATCTTGGAAATCTTGTCAACCCTGGAGATAGAGTTTCTAGAGGTGCAACTAGTACATGAAAATGCCGTGCAGATTGGATGGAAGCCATTCTTGGCTTATATAAGGGAATGCAAATATCGACACTTTGCATAGGCATTTGGGCATACTATGTCTATGATCAAGTCTTCATTTTTAGTAGTTTAGTCTCACATATGATGATCATTGCATGGCATGTTCTATATAGGTAGAACCATCTCTCTCTTTTTTTTTCCTCCACCCTGTAATTACCATTTATAGCCCTTCTATTTTTGTATGATTGTCCCATGATAAAATAGGTGGTCATCCATAGCAAAAGATTGCATCACAAGTGAGGATGAGGAGATTAGGATTTATCTTGATGATTGGTAGCGTGATATGGAAGGGACAGATGAATATGACCTATGTTCGTGGTGGTTGGACTTTGATGAGAACACATATCCACTTGGAGAGCAAGAGCTATGGAAGAGTAAGTTACATAATGTGCTCATTCCTTCACCACATTGCATGCTATCATTGTATATAATTATGCACATATTAGGGAAGGTCTTATTCCTAGAGCTCAACAGAAAAGGTCTAGAGTTGGAATTGGATCTAAAGTCACAAGGACAGATCTAAAGGAAAGGCACATGGGACACCGAAGAAGCGACAAAAACTATAGGGTTAGAAGGAAAGCACTAAGAATAAGAAATGGAAAGGTAAGATAGTGGGCATCAACAAAAATGAAGAAGAAGAGAAAGATGACTAAGAAAGGATTGAACCACTACCTGACATAATCACCCCTTTAACATAGTAATAAAGAGAAAATGATAAGATATATTAATTTGCATAAGGATCGTTGTCTCAAGCCTTTATGAACAAATGTGGTTTCTTTGAAGCACCTTGCTTGCACTAAATGGTGTGACATCTATCTATCAAGCCTCTCGGTGCTTGTACTACGTTAGTCACCATGCTATACTTTGAAGTTCATTTCTGGGCCTTTGTGGTATTTTTCAGACAACTTGCTCCAATGAGATATTTCCCTTGATCAAATAATCATGTGGGTTATCAAATAATCATGTGGGTTGTTAAGTTTCGTTTCGTTCCCTTTTAGCTCTCTTTGCCCTTTCAAAGGGGTTATGGTTTGATTCTTGGGAGGTGGTTTGAAAATTGTGATTTGTCTATGCTGAGGCATATGTTTGGTGGTATCCATCTTATCACCCTCTTGGTCTTGCACAAGTGTGAGGGATTAGGTGCATATATTTTAGTGTGAGCTCAATGGGTTTCACATGTTTTCAATTATTTTTGTGTGAAAATAGGTGGTCATGGCATTACAACCATTATGTCTCTCTCCCTTTAGTTCCTTGGTTACGGACCCCTAATGGCCACTAATGTTGGTGATGGGTTGGGAGATCTATGGTGTTCAATGTGTAAAGATGCATGTGAAGAAAGCAAGTTTATAACTTTATCCAAGGTCGTATTTATAAGTTTTGATATCTACTTCATATATTCTACCTCAATTTTGTTTTTCTTGCTTGGTTATGTTTGTGCATGCTCACGTAGCTACTGTCCCCCTCATAAGCATTCATCCCCCTTCTTTTTTAAATATAGATTTTAAAACAAATCTAGGCATGCTATGTTGAGCACATGGCCAAACTATTAGTTATGTGTTTTCATCATCATTTTATGTGCTTTGCCAAATGATGCCCATGCCTGTAATATATCCACTTAGCTTCTGCTATGCTAAGTACTCATAATAAAATAAGGAATACAAATATTTAGCATAATAAAATAAGGAATACAAATTTAACACACTTATGTTCTCGAGTTTTGTCCCCAAGAAATGTCACCATGGTGCTTGACATATTTCCAATTTCACAAAAACTTGAGATGAGATTTCATAGGTAAGACCCTTGAAAGGCTTGTGAAAGTAAGATCTTCTAAAGATTCCATATCAAGAATGGCTCGCACTAGAGAGGTCACTTGGTACTCTTTTAGGTGGATCCAATCACTCAACTGATTTGACCAATCAAGAAAGACAATTGGGTGGGTCAACAAATAGATAAGGTAATGGCCGCTCGTTGCTCGTTGTTCAGCTTGTAGTGGCCTTGCGTTGTCTTGCGAGCTTGAAGTGTAGATATTGCAGCATGCTTTGGATCTTGGTACTAGCTACTAGCATAAATGGAGATCATCCAAGTTGGATGGCGTAGGAGCTATGGCAAAGGTTGATGGAGCCACCCTGAGGAGAGAGCTTTTGAATGTGGTCAGAGTTGCCACCACCTCTTCGTGCTTCGCAGCTTTGCACAGTGTGTTGTTTTAGAGACCTTCTATGGGAGCTGAAGGGACTCGTGATGGTAAAGATAAGCTACCCAGGTATATGACGGATGAATCTCAAAGGGTTTTCTTTCGAGGACTCGTGGCACTGGGATAGCGTTAGTCATTCAAAAGGGGCTAACCGTAAAGTCACGCATAGAACACCGCTAATCGCTTCGCCATCTTCCCCGTTCATGGAATTTGCACAGAGATGATGTGTAAGCCATCGGCTGACATGTCACACACGTGTGGATGACTTGGCCTTAACAGTGACACGTGTCAGTTGAGGTGGCTAACTGTGGTTAGGGTAATCTTGGTTAATTTAACTATAGTTAGTTAACCATGGTTAAATAATCCCCAGTTAGCCTAACCCTGGTTCAATTATCCTGACCTAATCAAACCAATTTTGTTAGTGTCACCAGACTATGATTAGTCCAATTACTCTGGTTAGAGCTTAGTTATCAACTAACTAGACCAGAGCCAATTAGTCTGGTTAGTGTAACCAATCAGTTACTCATCCAGTTACTATCCAGAAAAAAGAAAAAAGAAGAAAAAAAAAGAGTTGCAGAAACAATTTTTGCCATCAAATTCCACCCAACTGTCAATTATTTTACTCTCAAAAAATCAGCAAAAAATCAGAGATTTGCTGAGTATAAAAGATGCATGCCTTTGCATAGAAAAAGGGGAAAACAAATGCATTTTCAGTGCTTTTTGTAGTAGCCAAAAAAGGGGCAATAGTAAGTGAATGCTTAAGCAACTTTGGGGGTTTTTGCATTGAGTTGACAGCGTGACACTGGCACGAGTTGTGAATGCAAAACACCTCTTGTTAGAAAGAAAAGGCTGAGTGCATCAGTTGCATACACGGTGAAAACTCCTGGTTCGCTTTGTTGTGACCCATCAGCTATAGTGGAGGGTATCCCTTTGTTCTACCTTCACTTTCACACAGCAACGGGCTAATTGCTTTTTTCTGAAGATCAACCTTAACAGTGACCCTTGGTCTAGCAAGAGGGGCTCAAATGGCAACACCTTCCACTCCCAATACTGTTAAGGTTTTGCTCTCTCCGGAGGATAAGCAACAGGTTTAAAGTGCAGTGGAGGCTCTTTAGGACAGGGCCCTCGTAGGCTGGATTATTGGGCTCACCCCCTCGAGGTGACAGGATTGGCTTCAAGTGAGTTTAGCCCTAGGGGATCACCACATCCAAGAGGTCACCATCTATGGGAGACGGGTGGTCCTTCTTTAGCTGAGCTCTCGAGAGACCACCTTGTCACTTGTGGAGCAGAGCCTTATCTTTCTTGGTCCTCATCTGGTCTTCCTCTTCCCTTGGTACCTGTAAACTACTCGGTGCTTTCTATCAATTCAGACAACGGAATTAAGAGTTTGAATGAAATGATTGTGAGTTGCCAAACACATATACTTGAACTTAAGAGTTTGCAATTAAGCTCGAATTAAGACTTATACAGAGCTTAAACACAAAGTGACATCATTGGAAATTGAAATATGATTGAGGGGCCAAGACGGGGCCCCCCCCTTATCCAGGCTCACTTTATTCTTGAAAATGGAGATACAAGACCAAGGTGCAATGCACCTTCCAAACTGATGAACTCAGTGAAAACCTAGGACCTAGATACAAGACTCAAGAGCATATGTGCAAGGTAGACACAACAAAAAGGAGGACTCCAAGCTCAGGTTTCAACTCTTGGCTTGCCCAATCCACAAGGAAGAAGCCTGCAACGATCACCACTTACATCCAACATTAGAGGCAAGCACTAGTTTCTAGAAAGATAGTAGAAACAACACGAAATAGTGTTGTAAATGAGATAAACTTGACAATACATGCTCCCTTCATGACTTGACCCTTTTGTAGATGAAGTCCTTGATGCCTCTGAAGCTACCTTGGGTGAGGAGAGTGTGGAAATGGGGCTGGAATGAAAACAACTTAGAAAAAACAGCCTGTAGGCTAGAGAGAGAAAGCCTTTATGGAGTGATAGCTATAGAGAGAGAGTGCCAATGCTGATCCCAAGGGAGGGAATGTAAGAGAGGAGCTGCTGCTGTTCCAGAGGTGCACAGGAAGGAAGATTTCTACAAGGGGAATGGGCTGGAATAATAGAGAGAGAAATTCTGCAGTAGAGAGAGAAAGACTGCAGCAGGAGAGAGAAAGGGGTTAGGAGAAGGAGACAGGATGCTGCTACTGCTCCAGAAGAGCTGAGAGGGGGCAGATTTCTGGAGATGAAGGGCTAGAACTGTAGAGAGAGAATGTGCTGTTATAGAGAGAGAAAGTGCTGCTGAGGTGAGAGAATGGCTTGGGGAGAAGCTGGCTGCACCCAAGGAGCTAGAGAGGTTCTGCTGCATCAACCAAAAGGAGGGAGAAGAAAAGTGACGAAATTTTCATGTAGGGAATGAAGGGGAGAGGCCGCTCAACCCCCGCCAGGCTTAGAGTGGAAGGTGGACACTTGTCCCAGATTTTTGGTGGGCTATAGTCCCAAAGAGGACAACCCACTGTCCCAAATCTACCAGATTTGGGGCCAGACACTTGGTCTGCATGCCCGGCCACTTGCCATGCATGCTGCCACATGTGTGGGACAAGTGGACTGACCTGCCAGCTCAGATTCCATGTGGTAGTCTGCCACATGTCAGCTGCCACGTGTCACTCCCAAAAACCCTAAAATTTCAAAGTTGTCAAAATTCAATTCTGATCGCACCCACGGGTTCCTAACAGCTTGGACTATCTATTGACATACTCTAAGGTCATAATTGAGCCATAATGAGCTCATTTGTTTGTCGTCTTATCTTGTATCTCCATTACTCTTGGCATGCTGCCAGGCCCACACCCAAAGCTCAGGGAACATTCTCTTGAATGGTTCCTAGGTCAGTATGCAATCTGTGCATTTGATTGGTCCCATGTTTGGGTACTCAGGTGGGGTGTGGTTTCTAGATGTCCCTCTCAAAGAGAGGCTATCACTCTTGTGGGTCACTAATGCCCATAACCCCAAGCAAGGGGGTCCACCCTCAAATGCTAGACCTAGTCGCCATTGTCCGTAACTGAACAGTAGGAAAACATTTCATTTCTTAATAAGCATACTATTGAAAAACATTGAAAAACAAAAAGAAATAGTACCAAGCAAGGGGATACATGTTGAAGCAGGATGACATTCCCTCTGTCTTTCATTCGGTTGTCGTCAACTGAAATGGTTCCTCATAAGCATCCAGGATTTCAAGACACTCCTGAAATGTAGCTCTGTCCACCCATTGGGCATCTGTGGATGGGAGCCCTCTGAACTTCAAAAGGTACATCTTGCGAGTCGTTCCTCGACGTCCCGTAGTGAAGTTATGCAGAATAATTTGCTCTGGGATCAACAAGATCTCAGTGTCCTCTACTTCAGGTGCATCATCTAGCGTGGGCTCTTGAGGTGGTTCCCCAATGAAGGGTTTCACCAAGCTTACGTGGAAGACATCGTGGATCTTCCAATGCTCTGGAAGTCTCAATCGGACTGAGACATCATTTATTACCTGCAACACCTGAAAAGGACCATAATATCCAAAGGATAGCTTGAAGAATGTGCTTTTTGGCCACTTTGGTTTTTAATCGGGCTTTCTCAAATTTCAATAAGACCCATTGGCCTTCTTTCACTGCAAATGCCCTCCATCTTTTATTTGTAGCTGCTCTTTGTTTCTCCTGTGCCTTTTGAATGGCTGCTCAAACCGTGGCATAAGCAGAGTCATAATCCTCCATGAATTGATCAACGGCAAAGATTTTCTGTTTTATTTGCATGAGTGGAGTTGGTAAAGATCTACCATATACAATTTCGAAAGGAGCTTTTCTAGTGGAGGAATGAATTGTGTTGTTATAAGCAAACTCCACCAGAGGAAGGAATTTCTCCCAAAAGTTTTGCTGATCATGCACATAAAATTTCAGCAAATCCAAGAGTGTACTATTCATAACTTCAGTTTTGGCCATCCGGTGTTTCCTGAAATTCCCGCTGTAATGCTCACATCTCTACCCTTATGTTGGAGGGTTATAATATTCTTCACATAATCGATTCGGGGGTTGACTTGCTTATGTTGAGAGTTCACGTTCAACATCATGTGATCATGTGTGCATAGCACCATCACGTGATCATATGTGCATAGCACTAACCTTATAGAGTGCTATAAAGGAAAGGGTTAGATCCCCTAACCCTAACCCTAAAAGGGTTTGTATATATTCTATTTTTTCAACTAATTCTAGTGTACAGTTAGTCATTTGTGGTGTGCTCTCTAGCTGTGCCCTCTCTCCTCATCTCCACTCTTCTCCTCTCCCCTCTTCATATTTTGTCATGGTATCAGAGCTCCCTTGTCTTCCGTTGAGACATTGTGATTCTTGAGAGTGTGAGAGAGATTGTGAGATTGAGAGTTCTCTTGAGTGATTGTGAGATTTTTCCCTTCACTTCCGTTGAGAGAATTTCCGTCCATTGAAAGAAATTTCCGTCATTGTTCTTGAAAGACTTCCTTGATTGAAAGCAAGAGAGATTGTGAGTGATCTCTGCAAGAGAATCATGTGAAAGAGTTCTTCGAGTGTATCCTTATGAGAGATAGATAAGGAGAAAATAGAGAAAATAGACATCCTATTGTTTGAGAGAAAGAGCCGAAGCTCTACTGGTTTTGAGAGGAAAGAGAGAGATTTGATTCTTCTCCTATGGGGAGAGAAAGAGATAGCTTCTTTCCATGTTGAGAGTTTTTTTTTTGAGTGAAAGGTTAGTATCCTAAACCAAGCTTCTGCAAGCACCAAACGGCTCTCCACAGCCTCCATCGTCAGCGATAGCGAAGCTCCAAGCTCCATCGCTGGCCTGCGCTCCATCAACAACAAACAACAGCCCACAGTCTTCTATAAGGCGCCTCCAACGACACCAACAAACAAAGGCTTTCACTCGAGCATCCCAGTAGCTCCATCAGCTCGCACGCACGGCTCCTTCTCCATAGCCACTCATAGCCTCTCAATAGAGCTCCAACCGACCGACCAACGAGCAGCAGCAGTGGCGACTCCAACAGCGCACCCCACGGTGAAGGAACCATCACCATATGATACCTGATACAGGCACAGATTGCGCTGGAGACGTTCACCTTCGGCGCGAACACGGTGAGGAATGTAGGCATCGGTTGCGATCACGACAACGAAGGCTTGTTTGTTGGAGCTTCAGGTCTGCTGGGCCTGGGAGCTGGAAAGCTTTCCTTCCCTTCACAAATCAAGTCGGATTTCTCTTATTGTTTAGCTGATCGATTAACGGGTGGCGCTAGCGCTCTGATTTTTGGCGCCGGGGCCGTGCTTGGAGGGGCTAAGCTCACGCCTCTCCTAAAAAAATGCCAGACTGAGGACTTTCTATTATGTGGGGCTGGAAGGGATCAGTGTAGGAGGCTCTGCGCTCTCTCTTACCCCGTCCGATTTCTCTATACAGCCGAGCGGTAACGGAGGAGTGATAGTGGACTCCGGGACTTCAGTCACTCGCCTTGTGCCTTCTGCTTACACATGCTTACACACCGCTCCGCAACACCTTCCGAAGCTCCACGACGAGCTCCATCGCCAGCGACGCGCTCCAGCTCCACGACCTCAACATCCGCAACGAACCTCATCGCAAGACGCCACCTCCAAACGGCATCGACGAAAATCCGCAGGGAGACGGAATCTCGAAGATTCTGTCAGAATCTTTGAAAGATTCTGACAGCCAACAGTCAGACACGTGGCAGATAGAATAGAACCAGGGTCTGGTTGCGATGACCTTGGGTTAACTGGCTGACCCACAGTTGGACGCGTGGCAACCTTATCCTACCCACGTGCCACGTCACCACATTATCTTGACACGTGGCAATCCTTATCTGACACGTCAGCAGTCCCGTGAGACTGCCACATCATTTGCCACGTCAGCACTGCCACGTCAGCACTACCACATCATCTGCCACGTCAGCACTGCCACATCATCAGTCCAGAAAAAGCACTGACCCTCTGCAGGCACAGTCCCCTGCCAGGCACACTGTGCACACTCCTGCCACCTCAGCACAGAGCTTCACTGGCACACCTCTTGCTAAGCACAGTGCCACATCATCACTGCATGTGACTCACAGTGACACATCATCATTGAGCACCATTTGCACTCCTTTTGCCCCTCCACCTAGATCAAGTCATATCTCTTGATCCAGGAAGAATTTGAGGGTGCTCCAAAAAGGAAAGTCGCTCGATTTTTCGTGCTCAACGCGCTCGTTACATCACGTGCACATTTCGGCGCAAGTTACACTCACATTTGAGCCTCGCCGACAAAACCACTTCCTTCACGCACATTTGCCTCTACATCGACGCATCTGACCCAGCACTTAAAAAGAACAAAGGAAAAGGAATTATTTGCTGCTCTTTCATCGATCGACGGTTGGTTTAGATCTAGATCAGAGTAGACTAGATCGCCATAGAGGGGACGCTTTGAATTCCCCAAGTTGCCAATCTAAGCCATGCCCGAAATTCCCGACTAGTACCTACTCGGAGTCAGTCCATACGCTCACATCCGATTTCACATCATTACATTACCTGAAACCTTACGTTCATCAGTTCAGTGAGCAGACTTCAGAGTTCAGAGGCATTGCAGATTGATTCAGTGGGCAGATAGCACTTGATTTCACACACACATGCCACCATTGTAAAGCCTATTTGGCTATCTCACGGCATCGTGCACATCATTTTTTCAGCCTTGTAAAGCCTCTTGGCTATTCCCGGCATCATTGCCACAGGCCTTGTAACACAGGTCAGATCTTATTTACTGCAGTTCTATCTTCATCGACAGTACAGAGATTACACTTGGCATCTTCAGTGTATTTGCAGTTGATTCATACAGAGTTTTTCAAGACACTTTTGAGTACATTGTTTGCACCATGTCGACTAGCAACCTCAATCTGGAGGCATCTGCTAAGTTAGACAACTCCAATTACGGTACATGGAAATACCGAATGGAGACCATTCTTGTGCTTCAGGACAAATGGGAGTATGTCGATGGATCCATACCTAGACCATTGGCCGATCCAGCCACCAGTAACTCTACTCCATCTGTTGTCACAGCACCAGCAACATCGGGATCTACATCTACACAAACAGTTTCCGCACCAGTAGCAGATCCTGCCATTGCCCGAGCTCAAGCAGAATGGGATAAGAAAGACAAGTATGCCTATCACCTGATCAAGCAGAATGTGCAAGATGTCATGCTAGGACAGCTCAACACAGTCAAGACATCAAAAGAAGCATGGGATATGTTCGCAGCTCTCTACGAGTCCAAGAACACATCCAGGATTCTCACCCTGAGAAACCAGATCAACCAGAGTTTCCGCAACAGCAGTGAAACCGGTCATGCTTATGTACTCCGCATCAAAGACTACAACAATCAACTTGCAGCAGCAGGAGAGACTATGAATCCTGCAGAAATGGTTCAAGTAATCCTGAATGGACTAGGAGAAGGATATGAGAATCTAGTCCAGAGTATTGCCATCCAACGGCAAATTCCAACACTGGAAGAACTTCAGTCAGTTCTACTTGGTGAAGAACTCAGGACTCAGGCCATTCAAGCACATAAAGGTCATTCTAATGATCAGGCATTCACAGCTTCAGACAGAAGCAGAGGCAAAGGTAGAAACAGAGGTAGATCACATCAGAAAAGTGGTCATCATCAACAAAATCAAAGTCAGAATCAGCATCAGCATCAGCAGCATCCTCAGCAACATCAAAATCAGCAAAGAGGAAATCATTCCAACCGAGGAAGATTCCAAGGACGAGGGAATGCATCCACCAATGTGTCAAACATTCAATGCAACTACTGTCACAAGTTTGGACACTATGAAAGAGATTGCCGCAAGAAGCAGTATGACCAAGGCGGTCAATCCAGCAATAATCAAGGGAATTCCCGAGGAAGAGGAAATCATCGTGGTGGACATTCTAGTCACAGTCATTTTGCAAATGAACATGAAAATATGTTTCTTGCAAGTGAGGAATTGCATCAGACTGATACAATGCACCTAGACACTGATTTCAATCCCAAAGAGGATTTCAGCTATCAAGTCGACCAAGTGGAACATG
The DNA here is from genome assembly GCF_047967505.1 of Dipteris shenzhenensis. NCBI lineage: Eukaryota > Viridiplantae > Streptophyta > Polypodiopsida > Gleicheniales > Dipteridaceae > Dipteris > Dipteris shenzhenensis. Next base: position 44,260,973 of record NC_141602.1, on the reverse strand, counting down.
ATCCTTGGTACATCGACAGCGGTGCATCATCTCATATGACAAATCATCAGGAATGGTTCACAGAAATGAAGCCATTAGAAGGTCAAAAGAATGTCATCTACACAGCAGACAATACACCGAATCCGGTTCAAGGGACAGGTGTTATCCCTATGAACAATTTCACTGGTACAAAAGGATTAGTCAAAGATGTGCTCTATGTTCCGAAGCTCAGCAAGAACCTTTTGTCAGTAGGTCAAATGACGGAACACAACTACAAAGTCATCTTCGACGGTGATGAATGCACTATCAGAGACAAATCCAAAAGAGGTCAGCTAGTAGCAAAAGGTGTCAAGGAAGGACGCTTATACAGGATGCTAGCTACAGTACCAGATAAGCATGCCATGTCAGCTCAAATGCAACAGATGCCACTATCTGCAAAATGGCACAAGAGATATGGTCATGTCAACTTCAAGTATTTGTTAGATCTAAGGAATCAAAATATGGCAATTGGGATTCCGAAGCTACAATTTCTTGGAAAAGTTTGTGAAGCATGCTGCTTCGGCAAACAAAAGCGAACCAACTTTGTCAGAAGTACCTCTCGTGCACGAGGTATTCTTGATTTGATTCATACAGATGTATGGGGTTATGCCCAGACCCGCAGCATCAATGGTTCACTTTATTACTTGACCTTCATCGATGACTACAGCAGATATTGTTGGGTCTACTTTCTGAAAGAGAAATCTGAAGTGTTTGCCAGATTTCAAGAATTCAAAGCCATGGTAGAAAACCAGACAGGCAGAAAGATCAAGGTCATGAGATCAGACAGAGGAGGTGAATACATGTCTTCAGCCTTCATGAACTTTTGCAAAAATCATGGCATTCGAAGACAATTCACATGTGCAGATACTCCTCAACAAAATGCAATAGCTGAAAGGAAGAATGGGACTTTAGCAGACAGTGCTAAAGCAATGCTTAGTGAAAAGCATCTTCCAAATCAGTATTGGGCAGAAGCAATAGCTACAGCTAACTACTTGCTTAATCGGCTTCCTACCGAACCAATACAAGGTATGACTCCTTATGAAGCATTCACTGGACACAAGCCACGCATTGGGCATCTCCGCATATTTGGTTGCATAGCATATGCCCACATACATGATGATCATCGCAGGAAATTGGATGCGAAGTCACGCAAATGCATCATGGTTGGCTACAGTGAAGAAAGCAAAGCATACAAATTGTATGATCCCATCAACCGCAAAGTCATTATCTCCAGAGATGTAATCTTCGATGAGGAATCAGAATGGAAAACCTCACCTACACAGGAGATAGAAGCATCGACTTCACAGTCATCTACAGAACAGGTTGATGAAGAAGAGCAAGAATTGCCAGCAACACCCCAAGCAGTGCCACAGCAGCTCAGACGGTCTACTAGGGAAAGCAGACCACCAGCCAGATTGACATATGCTCAGAAAGGCAAAGCAATTCAGGTGGAAACCACCAACTATGCTCTTATGACTACCATCATGGCTACAGAAGAGCCAGTGTACTTCGAAGACGCAGTAGATAAGCCAGAATGGCAAACTGCTATGAATGAAGAAATGGATGTTTTGTATAAAAATAACACTTGGGAATTATGCGACCTTCCACCAGGAAAGAAGACCATAGCCAACAAATGGGTATACAAAGTGAAGTACAATCCAGATGGCAGTATTCAGAGATACAAAGCCAGATTAGTTGCAAAAGGATTTGCACAACAATATGGCCAAGATTATGATGAGACTTATGCTCCAGTAGCAAAGATGGATTCCATACGGTTCTTGATATCACTAGCGACACTCAGTAAATGGAATGTGTACCAGCTCGATGTCAAGAATGCATTTCTCAATGGTTATCTAGACGAGGAAGTCTACATGCAACAACCAGCCGGTTATGTTGAACCAGGAAAAGAGAACAAGGTTTGCCATCTCAAGAAAAGTCTCTACGGCTTAAAGCAAGCCCCCAGAAGTTGGTACAGCAGAATTGACAAGTATTTTGCTGATCTGGGATACATGAAGTCCAATGCAGATCATACTCTCTACTACAAAGTTCAAGGGGAAGATATTACTATTGCACTTTTGTACGTAGATGATCTGATTGTGACAGGAAGCAAGGATAGCTTCATCAGAAAATTAAAACAAGACTTATCTGCAGAGTTCGACATGAAAGATCTTGGACTTATGCACTATTGTCTTGGAATTGAGTTCTGGAGAGATTCAGATAGCACATTCATGAGTCAGCTCAAGTATGTTGACAGTCTCCTGAAGAAGTTTCATATGGCAGATTGCAAGATTGCAGCCACTCCCATGGAACAGAGTTTGAAACTTACTAAAGATTCAAAAAAGCCTACAGTCAATGACAGATACTACAGGCAACTCATTGGATCTCTTATATATCTGACAATCACACGGCCAGATATTTGTTATGCAGTAAGCTCACTAGCACAATTTATGGCAAATCCAAAACAGTCTCACTGGAATGCAGCCAAAAGAGTCTTGAGATACATCAGAGGTACAAGACAGTTTGGGATAGAATACAGAGGAAGTCATCCACGGTTGCATGGATACTGTGATAGTGACTATGCTGGAGATCATGAGACCAGGAGATCGACACAGGGATATGCATTTTTCCTTGGTCAAGGTGCTATATCATGGTTGTCAAACAAACACCCAACTGTTTCTTTGTCTTCGACTGAAGCAGAATATAGAGCACTCACTACAGGTGCATGTGAGGCTATATGGCTCAGAAGACTATTGTCAGAAACAGATTACTTTGATGAGTCAAAGCCAACAACAATATACTGTGATAATCAATTGGCTCAAGCATTGGCCAAAAATCCAGTATATCACTCCAGAACAAAGCACATTGATGTCAGAGAGCACTTCATCAGAGAAAGAGTGTTACTTGGTGACAAATGTAATGCTCAGTCCTTCTTCGAGTCCCCAGAATCATCATCTTGAGGGAAGGCCTACTTCATGATGTTGATCTTGAGGGAAGGTGTTGAGAGTTCACGCTCAACATCATGTGATCATGTGTGCATAGCACCATCACGTGATCATATGTGCATAGCACTAACCTTATAGAGTGCTATAAAGGAAAGGGTTAGATCCCCTAACCCTAACCCTAAAAGGATTTGTATATATTCTATTTTTTCAACTAATTCTAGTGTACAGTTAGTCATTTGTGGTGTGCTCTCTAGTTGTGCCCTCTCTCCTCATCTCCACTCTTCTCCTCTCCCCTCTTCATATTTTGTCAGCTTATGCCAGGGCATGCCGAGAATTACATCTGATCCTTGAAGTGGTGCCACCATGAAGGGTAGATGATCCAAGTACCCCTGGATGTGTACACGAAGCTTGCCGATGATGGGATACACCTTCTCTTCTTGGCTCTTGAAGGCTGCAGTTGCCTCCAAGGCTTCTCCTTTATCCTCTGAGGCTATCCCCAAGTTCTGTGCGATCTCATGAGAAATAAAGTTGTGAGTAGCTCCACTATCGAACAAAAACAAAGCAGATTGATCCTTTACCTGACCCCATGTTTTCGACAAACTATGGGTATCGTTTACAACTCCCTTTTCTGGAGGTGCTTCCACCTTGTTAACTACCAAAACTGGCTTTTTGGGGGCTGCTTCTTTGTTGCTGCTATTTTTGGCAGCTTGAGGGCATTCGTAGAAGTTGTGGCCTCGCTCGCCACACTTGAAACACTGCCCTTCGGAGTAATACTTTTGCTTCTATTGTGGAGACAATGAGCTGAAAGTGCGGGCTGCTTTCTGCAAAGGAGGCTGGCTGGCTAACTTTTGCTCTTTTGGTGCGTCCTTTGCTGTCTCCTTACCCTTTTGTTCCTTAGAAGAGGTTCCCTGGGACTTCCGCTTGTTGCTGCTGTCGTTCCGCTTGTTGGAGAAATACTGTTTCTTCTCCACCACCTTCAAGGCGATGTTGATGGTGTCTTCGAGAGAAGTAGGAGTGGCAATGTCCACCTCATGCTGAATGACATACCGTAGGCCAACAAAGAACTTCCTTTGCTGCTCTTTTTTATCCTTCCTACTGAATGCTTGAACTTTTAACAAAGTATCCCAAAAACGATCAACATACTCACTGACTTTCTCTTCTTGGCGTTGGCGGAGAATGTCCCACTGCACCATTGTATCTCTCTTAAACTCCTTAGGCAGGAAGTGCTCATCAAGTTCTTCTTGAAGCGCTTCCAGGTGTGGGCTTGCTATCCAGTGTTGACCATAGCTGCCCACCAGAGTGAAGCATGGACTTGCATGTGCAGGACGACAAACCGGATCTTCGCCTTGTCTTCGTACTTGTCCCCCTCAAAGAAATACTCGAGGTCTCGGATCCAGGCCAGCAAGACCTCGGGCTTGTCCTCTCCCTTGTACTTGGTAAACTTGAAGAGCTTATCTCCAAGAGGTACCTTATGCTTTGCATACCTTCGTCTCCGTGGACGTCTCGAAGATGGACTCCGATGACGCCGTCTACCTCGAGGAGGGGAAGAAGAGGATGATCTTCCCTCCTTGTTGGAGATGGTGGTGTCTGCACGGCCTCTTCCTTGGGATTGGGGCCCTATGTCACGAGTTTCTGCTTGGTTGCTTTCCGACACTTGAACCTGTTGAGCGATGTTTGACAAGAGAGCACTCAACTCATGCAGGTTAGGAGGAGGGTCAGGTCCATTGGCTGCCATGATGACAAGATGACTCAATGAAGGAGAGACTCAACAAGAGAAAGCACAAAGTACATGACCACTGGTTGGAGCAGATGCGGGTGGATGGCAACTGCCAGAGATGCACGATTGGGACTTTGAAGACGATCCCCACTACCTTTACAGCTGCCCAATAGCACAGAGGATATGGCGAGGAGCGCTTCGAATCGTGGCGAGGCTTCAAGGCACGCAGAGGGACTTCACACAAGGCATGGTTGCTTGGTTGTCAAAGGGTGGCCATGCCTTTTCCATTGACATGGTCTCTCCAACATACAGGATACAAGGCTTGTGCATTCACAGCATTGAGTTTCATGAGGCGACCCCTTCCACTAGTCATCGACCTCTTTCTTCGTCGGAGGACAACGTGTCGGAGACAATCGCCAACATTATGGCATGGAACATGTGGGTTGCTCGCTATAGCTGGGTTATGAGCCAGCACCATGTTCCACCGTCCGCCACCTTGGTAGCCATCTGGCAAGACATCATCTTCACGCTTCGGGCCATTTGGGAGCGAGGCTCTCCAAGTTCTCGAGCTACCGTCGCACAACAGGAACGTTTCTACAAGGCTTGGCCTGCAGGTGTTTTCTACATCACCCCAAGAGGGATCAAATGGTTGTATAGTCCGTCACCCTGGTTGTTAGCCCCTGTTACAAAGAATCCCTAGGCACTGAGCTAGGATCTCTGGCAACAAGAGTATCTTTCTGACCGCCAGCATTTAATTTTTCGTTGATTTTCATGGTTGGCACCTTTATGGCATTTGCCAACTCGTATGATCGTTTTTTACAAGCATCAATAGAAGTTCTTTTCTCTGGAAAAAACAAAACAAATAGATAAGGTGTGGCACCCATGAAACATGACATGCAAAGATGAGCTTCATCAAGGGGTCACACCATTCATCAAAGTTGCTTGACAATTTTGCAGAACCTTAATATGATAGATGATTGACAATATCTAGGTCCTAGCTTGTATATTATATCTGTTGATAATATTGCTACCATGAACCGATATTATCTCATGGTACACATAAAGGCTCTTTGGAGAAAACGTGGGTGTTACCTTCTACAAACGGTAGAGACAATGCAAAGGCCATACAAGAGACCACAAAGAACAAGCATTGTAGCAAAGAACTGTACAGCGTTCCCAATTCTCAATCCATAGCTTTAAACAAGATCAAATTCTTGCCCTATGCTTAAACTCCCAATGACTACTACCAATCAACCTCTAGTTTCAACCACCTTTATGCACAGATTCTTCAAGTCTGCAAGCATTTAGTCTATAATTTCAACAAGGACAACTCAAGCGTACCTTAGGTTATTTGCAATTTCGTGTTTATCACCATTGCTAGGCACAAGGGATAGGAAATTGCTAGACTCACATCCTATTCTTTAGGATGTTTTTCCTGTTCTTAACATTTTCCTCCCTTTCCTTCTTCCTCTTGGTTGCACAAGACAAGAACATGAGTTGTGATCGACATAATGTCACAACAGACAATATGCGGTGATTTTACCTCCCCTATCAGTCCAGTGGGGTTTGAACACCGCATGCAAACAGAAGTAACAGAAAAAAATGGAGGATATTTTGGAATGCTTGCTCATGATGAAGTGATATTATTGAGAGAGTTATCTAGAGTCCAGGTTTCTACAGGTATCAATCATTAAGCTTCTAGCCTAACCCACTTTTAATAATACTTGTTCATCTTCTATCCCTCAAAATAGTTCAATCAGTTCTACGTTTTCTAGCTGCTGTCCAGTAAGTCCATAAAGGGCATATGAATATGATTACTTGCATTAATTCTAATCAGTCTCACCACGCTTCCTCAACTAGCCCAAAACCATGTAAATGCTGCAGCTATGTATTATTAACCTTGAAGCTTCTGTCCTTGGCTTATAGCTTCGATCTCTCATAGCCTTTCGCTATCGTTATCCATTGGGTTCATCATTCAAATGTGACCAATGGGCTGCTGAACCCCCTTCATCTTAAGGCTTCTTCAGAAGGTGCATGAGAAGCAAATACACCTGACCATGGGCTTAACCATTAGCAGATGCCTTCTTCATCTGTTCTCAAGTATAAAAGACCAGGCTCGGGGGATGGGTTATGGTTGTGAAGCCTTCTTCCTCAGCTACATCATTATGTACTGTGCAGCCTCCATGCACCTAGTGGACTTCTGCACGAAATTTATATCCTCCCGTCCTCAACTAATAGGGCGCTGGTGTTTCCTTCAGACTACTATCAACCATTGCCTTTCTTGCCTTTACTACACAATCATACCTACCTGCATTAGCATGGATGTTTGATAGCAATACATATGGTGAAGCATTCCTTGGATCTAACTCGAAAACAAAATTTGCAGCACGGACTGCTCGCTCCACATCATTGTGAATCCTACACGATGAAAGCAAACTCGACCATGCTGAAGGGACGTCTTTAAATGGCATACTGATGATCAGGTCTTCTGCCTCTTCCAATAGTCCTTTTCGCCCAAGAAGATCAATCATGCACACATAATGCTCCACCAAGGGTGGGATGCCATGGTCTCTATTCATAGAGAAAAAGTATCGCCTCCCATTATTAACCAGACCTGTATGACTGCAAGCAGAGAGAACACAGATGAAGGTGATCTTATCAGGCTCAAAGCCTTCAGCCAGCATTTGATCAAACAATTGGAGAGCGTCCTTGCAATGCCCATTCTGGGCACTCACAGCCATCATGGCATTCCAACAGACCACATCCCGATGTGACATACCTGCAAACACTGCCCTCGCATCCTCTAGGCTTGCGCACTTGCCATACATATTAATAAGGGCTGTCCCCACCACGAGATCTGACTCCCAACCAGTGCCAGCAACACTAGCGTGTATCACTTGACCTTTTTCTAGGGCTGCCACATCTGCACACACATCCACAATACAGGTGAAGGTGACCTTGCTTGGTTCCAAACCTTCAGCCTGCATTTGACCATATAGTTGCAGGGCCTCCTTTCCATGCCCATTTTGAGCACAAGTCGTGATGATGGCACTCCAGGAGGCCACATCTCGCTGTGGCATCTCTGCAAACACTGCCAGTGCATCATCCAGGCTCCCACACTTGCTATACATACTAACAAGGGCATTCCCCACAACAACATCTGACTCCCCTCCATTTCCGGCAACAATAGCATGGATCGCTAAACCCTCTTCCAGGGCTGCCACACTGGCACAAGCATCTAAGACGCAGATGAATATAACATTGTCTAGCTTGAAGCCTTCAGCCTGCATTTCACCAAACAGTTGCAGGGCCTCCTTTCCATGCCCATCCTGAGCAGACACAGCAATCATGGAGCTCCATGAGACAACATCCCGCTGTGGCATCTCTGCAAACACTGCCTTCGCATCATCTAGGTCCCCACACTTGCCATACATACTGACAAGGGCATTCCCCACAACAACATCAGACTCCCATCCATTGCCAGTAACAGTAGCATGGATTACTCGACCCTGTTCTAGGTCTGCCACACTGGCACAAGCATCCACGATGCTGATGAAGGTGATCTTATTTGGTTCACAGCCTTCAGCCTGCATTGTATCAAAAACTTGCAGAGCCTCCTTGCTATGCTCATTCTGAGCATATGCAGTGATCATGGCACTCCAAGAGACCGAATTGCGGTGTGGAATCTCTGCAAATACTGCCCTAGCATCATCTAGGCTCATAGACTTGCCATACATATTGACGAGGGCTGTACCCACGAAGATGTCTGACTCCCAACCGTTACCAGCAACAGTAGCATGGATAACTCGACCGTCTTCTAGGGCTGCCATACTGGCACATGCACCCACAACACAGATGAAGGTGATCTTGTTTGGCTCATAGCCTTCAGCATGCATTTGCACAAATAATTGCAAGGACTCTTTGCTATGCCCATTTTGGGCACAAGCAGCAATCATAGCACTCCAGGAGACCACGTTCCAAAGTGGCATTTCTGCAAACAATGCCTGTGCATCATCTAGGCTCCTGCACTTGCCATACATATTAATGAGGGCATTATCCACAACGACATCCAAATACCATTCATTGCCAACAACAGTAGCATGGATCACTTGACCCTCTTCTAGAGCTGCCACACGGGCACACGCATCCACAACGCAGATGAAGGTCACCTTGTTTGGCTTAAAGCCTTCAGCCTGCATTTGACCAAACAGTTGCAGGGCCTCCTTGCCATTTCCATTCTGGGCACACCCAGCAACCATGGCATTCCAAGAGACCAAATCTCTCTGTGGCATCTTTGCAAACAATGCCCTTGCACCATCGAGGCAACCATTCTGGGCAGACGCTGCAATCATAATATTCCAAGAGTATAAATCCCGATGGGCTATTTGGTCAAACACAGCACGTGCATTCTCCAGGCTTCCACACTTGCTATACATTTGCACGAGAAGGTTACTCAGAAATATGTTGTCAGCATATCCACACCTACTCAAGTGGTCATGCACACGTTTTCCTTCAGAGAGGGCCTTGGAGATTGTGCACTGCCTCAAAAGCGAGGCATAGGTAGCATGATCTGTCTCTTGACCCAGCCGAACCAGGATTGTTGCATTCATACTTTGAGAATTGCAAGCTTCATGGGTCTGATGGTTCTTATCCAACTTCTGCGGGCCAAAGGCCTTGCTAGTTTCTAGCTCCGATTCCACCTCATCAACATTGGAAGGTAGCTTGGAGGCCACCCTCAAAAAGGAGAGAGGAGGGAATCCCATGATCTCGCCCTTCTGCCTACCATAGTCAATTTCTGTATCCCTAGCGTTAGGGCGCAAGACTACCCTGTGTGGTAGTCTTCTCTCCAAGGACAGCGGCTCATTAGCAAGGTTGGGCATGTCCGATGTCGATGATAAAAACGGATGAGAAACACGACAGATGGATAGCGCCATATGTTTAGCCTTGTCGCCAGAACTGGGGAAATGAGAGTAGCGTGTCTACACATTCTGAAACTGAGGTTCCAAATGAGCAGAAGGAAAGCAAGGGATTGACAGGGGATTGACAGGTGGACAAGCAGGAAGGAAAATGAAATTTCTGCTGCTCAATTCAAACCCAAATTTTTTGAGCGAAACAAAAGCAAAGACGCAGTCTTACCGAAGCAAAAAAAGTTTCCGAAAGGAAGATTACATGGCGATTTAGAGTCCTGAAAGGCTTCAAGGTCTGCCCGTTATGAGCCTTTGCCAGGCCAACTTCCGGGCCAGGAGAGCCCGGCAATGAAGGCCCTCTCTCCGAACAAATTGGACTCAAACTAAGAAAGTGAACACTCACATGAACTGATGATGATGGTTCAGTTAAAAGTCCAACCATGCTTGTATATTTCTCAAAGGATATACAATTCTTTCTTAATTTCTCATTTATGGAACCATATACTTACTTATTTTTCATTACAACCCTCGTTTTAGAGAGCATCATCTATATATGAACAAATAGTGAACACTTTAGAAACTCCTATAAATACCTCCTTACCATACTCTCGTTTGAGGATTATGGTAATTCATTCAATTTAAAAGAGTTTCCCTAATCTTTAGCAATCCCATATTTGAAGCTCTCATATAAGAATGTATACCATATTCCTTGGATGAGTAGGAAAAAGATTTTGGAAACCTCATACTTGAAGCTATTATAATCGATCATAATAAATCTCTAATACATAATCAGATATGGGAAGGCAAGGGAGGGATTTTCAAAATATTCCCAATTCTTCAAACCTAAGTACTTTTAAGGAAATGTGGTCTCTACTGAACTCCTTCTTACCATATATGAATTAGGGAGAAGTTGTAACTCTCATGTACATCTTGAAATTTTCAATATTTCTCTTTTATAACTATAAAAAGTATTTTTAAGCCTACCATTGCATAGATCATGAAAGTTTGAACGTTTTTCCTTTTTACAGCTCCTCAATCTGAGCTAAGGAGCAAAAGTTATGACCCCTTTTGCGTAGGCTCTCCAAGGGTATTTTGCCGGCGGAATAGGGTTGGGGCAAGCTCTTCAAACCATATTCCTCTGGCAAAATATATTTAGAGGGTCTATTAAAAAGGTACTATATTTTTTTCTTAGGTCATCCTGAGGAACTATAAAGAATATATTTGCTCAAAATTTCATGATCCAACCAATGGTGAAAGGAAAAGAAAGGATTTTTAAAAGTCATAAAATAAGTCACCACTTGGACATTATATATGTATATTATATAAAGGTATATTTATATCTATATCTATTTATCAATATTTCATATTTACGTACATATTCCTTGAAATAATTTGGAATTTTTTGCTCCCTAAAAATGACTTGAGCCTATATATTTTGACCCCTCCCACCTTTTGTCCGCTCGTTGCTCGGGGATTTTTGCTCGGAAAATGGAAACCCCGGTATATGGCCTGAAATTAAACTTCACTAATAGTTAATTACTAGGAAACAAAGCAATTTCGTCTTTGTTTTTTGTGGGCCCTAAGTAGGTGCTCCCGATGAGTTTTATTCTTCTATTAATTAGTGAGGGAGGGAGCGAAAGAATTAATACCTAAGCTTTGAGGAGGTTTTACGAAAGCTTGGTGTCGAAGGTTCTCGTCGCTTCTTGTGCCTACGTCCCCTCCTCTATAAATCTGCTTCCTCTGTCACTCCCTTGCCCTCCCTTCCTCTTTGTTGTCGCTCGACCTCCCTCCCTCCTCTCTCTCTCTCTCTCTCTCTCTCTCTCTCTCTCTCTCTCTCTCTCTCTCTCTCTCCCTCCTCTCAATCTCTCTCTCTCTCTCTCTCTCTCTCTCTCTCTCTCTCACTTGCTCCCTCTCCTGCGGACTCTCTCTCCCTCTTTGTGTTGACGTCATCTCCCTCTCTGTGTACTCCCTCTCTCGCAACAGCCTTGCCTTTCATTTGTTCATGGGAATTTTGTATCGAAAATTAGAATCACTTTGCAATTCATTCCAATTGCAAATGATCAACAGTTTCTGAGAAATGATAAGAGCCCCTAACGTTCTCAAAAAGAAATTCAATTAATTAGTTTGGGGGATGCCCTCAAGGGGAGGGGGAAGAGGGATAAATGGGGGAGGCACGTGTTCGCCCTTCTCGAATTTTCTGAACCGCCTCTCCTCACTTATAAATTGACCTCTACCTCACCCACTGTGATTCCTCGCCTCTTCTCATGCTTCTCGCCTCTCCCGTGGCTCTTTTATTATCCCTTCTCTCATCTACCTGCTTCCTCTCTCTCGCCTCTCAGCCTCCCACCCATCTGTGCTCCTCTCTCTCGCCTCTTAGCCTCCCACCCATCTGAGCGTTTAATTAACTACTTAGTTGTGGAAGGGCGCGTCGCAAAACTTAACGTTTAAGCTCGTTTAAGCATAGGTTTATACGAAAATCAGTCGATGTGATATAAGCAGGCAGTATATGAATGGCAGTAGCGTATTGGAGAAGCGGGTGGGTGGCCGTGGTGTATTTTGGCTGCTCCCAGAATCCACAACTTCTGGCCCCTTCTAATTGCTTCTAGGCAGTGATATAAGAGGGAGGAGAGGCAGAGGGGAGGAGTAGGCCCAGTGATGGAGGGGAGGAGAGGCAGAGAGGAGCAACCGAGAGGAGAGGGCTCAGCATGGGAGAGCAGTCTCAACTGCCTGAGGCGGGGGGGCAAAGATGACCTACCCAAGTTCCCTTGCAAGTTCATGAACCACCGGGTCTGAGCATGAAGGGAAGGCCTAGGAATGAGATCCATACTGAGCAGACATTTTGGAGCTCTATTGCCGTGTCGAAGTTGGCATGATACACCACTGCATAGCCAACAAACCATAGAAGGGGACGCTGCCCCGGTCCAAGATCTCTTCCACCATTTTAGCAGAGCGGAGACGGAGCAGATAGAAGCCTCGTCCGACATAGGATACTGTGGCAATCCCGAATCTCCGGATGGCTAGACTCATCCTCCATCTTTCTCGGTTTGCTTAGTGGTAGATCTTCCCCATGAAGTAAACGAAAACGCTTTTTTCTCTGAGCCCTACATATTCCCTGACAATCGTGCTCCCCAAGACGGATGCTTTAAAGACCACTGCATCATCATCCAAACCCAGGGCAAGTTTCCCGAGACTACTTGAGATCTCCTCTGTGACACCTTGTAGGTTCGAGACATCGTCCTCCGCAACCTCCATTTCATGCTCCTCCTCAGATTCATGCATGTTAGATGCATGAGAAATCTGGTCATCTTTGGCCCTCTTCGCAACGAGAGAAGCGGACGGGGACTTGGCTTTCATGGAGCCTAACACCGAAAGGCCCCTTGGGGTCAGAGAGATAGGATGTGGGGGGAAGCCAAAGCTCGGAGCTCGAATCTCAAAGCCAGCTCATTCCCACCTTTTCCCTTCAGAGACAACACCAATCTCCTAATTCTACACCAGCTCGTCCATATAGATTCTTAGTGTACAACTAAATTTTGAACTATTGCACATTCAAAATGTTCTCCAAGTTGTGCACATCATTGCCAAACTGTTGTGTACACTACGCGATCAGACTTTGCGGGACTGCCTCTTGCATGACTATCTACGTGGTCAGACTATGCGCACTACGTGGTCAGACTCTGCGGGACTACCTCTTGCATGACTATCTACGTAGTCAAACTGTTCGGTTAAATTTTTGTCATGAGGTGGCATGCTGGGACTGGAGCAGATGATTGTAAAACTGATTGTGATATGATGATGCAGTAAGATGAGCACATCCAATGATGAGAGAAAGCTGCGAGGGGATGATGTATGAACGATCCGATAACCATGAGATCAAGAGATGACCGTATGGCATGGCATGGCAGTGCAACATGCATGCGTCAGCTTCTTTTCCCATCTCAATGAATGAACAAGTGTTAACATTTAAGGTTGTACTTTGAGGTTTTAAGACGGTGGATATTTCATTTCTAGTGACTTAGGCCCTTGACGCTCGTAGATAGAGAAACCTTCAACTTTCCATGTCACAGAGGGAGGGTGGGTACACATCGCCTAGTGCCCACCTATGCAAGAGAAGGTGAGTCCACATTGCTTCGTGCCAACCTATGTGGGAGGGTTGGTACACACTACCTGCTACCCACCTACATGAGAGAGGCACTATGTGGTTACACACTAAGTGGACAATACACTTCCTATTGACGGGTGCAAGGTTTACATCCATTTGTCAATGCAAATTATGCATGGAGTGGGTGGGGGGGGAAATCTTTTGGCGAGCTTTTTAATGTGAGCTTTTTTACCATTTCCTTTGTTTTTGCGAGCTTTTTTTAGAAATCCATACATGTTTTTGTTATAAGAAAGATGGGGAGGCTAAAAAGAGGGGGAGAGAATATAGGATATGTTCATTTTCATAGCATGTGGGAGGGGTGGAAGAGTGTATACTATGCACAAGGGGGGGGAGGATATGAGTGGCAGTAGGAGGCAAAAAATTATGGAAGATATGTCCATATTCAAAGTAGAAGGGAGGAACTATGGGAGATATGTACATTTTAAAAGTGTATAATTTGAAACTTTTGACCTCATATTTGGATTCCTCGTCGAATTCCGGTCATTTTGAGTACCAACATGACCATATTCTGATAAAAATTGGAAAAATGGTGTTTTTGTCATTTTGGCCTGTTTGGGGCCTGTTTTGAGTCTACGCCACCATTTTTCCAATTTTTATCAGAATATGGTCATGTTGGTACTCAAAATGACCGGAATTCGACGAGGAATCCAAATATGAGGTCAAATTTGTCAAATTATACACTTTGAAAATAAACAAATTTCCCACATGCTCTCCCTTCCCCTTTATATTTAGTAGATGAACATAACTTTCACATTCCTCATCCTCTCTCTCCTCCTTGCACTCCTCTTTGCATACCTTATAAGTTCCCCCTCTACGTTCTCCACTATGATAATGAATATATGTTCTAACTCCCCTCCCCTCCCTTCTCCATGCCACCTTACCCATGCGCCCGTCCCTCCCCTTTTCCTTTATCTCCCCTCCCCCCCCTCTCTCCTCTTAACTGCAACCACAACCCAAACTTTCAACCCACCCCACTCCATGACCCCCCCCCCTCTCTCTCTCTCAGGTGAATGAAAAGCTCGCAATATTCATGAAAATTGAAAAAAAGCTCATGACAAAAAGCTCACCAAAAAATCACACCCCATCATGGCATGCCCTTCTACCCATGATTGAGCACTTGGTGCTTTAAACACCCATAGAAAACCTTCAACTTTCCATCTCACGTCTTAAGGCCAAAATATAACTAAGACATGAAAAATTTTAGAAATAGCAAAGATGAACCTCTCAAGTAAATTTGAAAACTTTGTAAATAGCTGAACAGTTTTTGTGAACACTATCTAATCCATACCATTGTCATCCTATGTAGGCACAATGGGTTTATGCATGACACACGCCTATGTTCAAGGCCTATAGAAGGCACTTGGCCCATGCAATACATCATGTCCCAAAGCATGCACTAGTAATAATGACATATCTCCAAAGCAAAAGGTGATGATGGCAACAATGTCAAGAATACGGGATGGATCATATTTATAGCGTTCTATAGTTGTATACCTTTGCGTAAAAGCCCAAAGAAAAAGCATGTGGGCAAGCATGTGGTTTAGATGTGAATACTTATGGACAATTTGTGTGCATGTGAGTGTGTTCTAACCGTGTGCACATGTGTTGTGTTCCTACTTGAGCGCATGTGTATATGGGCTTGTTGTTCATGCTGCACATGTGAGCAGCAAGAAGAAAGGTCAACTATCAATGTCTATGTGTCTAATATGCCTCCCTTATGATGCTATTTTTAAGTTAAAAATTTGTGGATTTGAATGAAAAATGAAATCATCGTGGGTGACCTTTGTAATTTTGGTATCTTCCACTAGTATCTCCATACTTTTCTTTAGAATCTCAAATTAATAATAAGCGAATCTATCTTCTTGTTAGAAATTATGGGCTTTCCTTCTTCTATTGATCTACTAGATCTTACAATCGACCACTAGCATTTAACAATTGCATACGTCTATTCATGTGCCTCTCTTTGAGTTGGAATTTTCTTGTAAGGCTTTTACTAATTGCTCTTTATTATCAACTTATTCATGTTTCACCTATGGCATATGACTTTCCTTGGCCTTCAAACTCTTATTAAGATATCTAACTAATGATTCCTTTTTTTATCTTAACAATCATTGTAGCATGAAATATGCATCGGATCATCTCACATGTACTCTCGCTTCTTCTCATCTCCTCTCTCTCTCTCTCTCTCTCTCTCTCTCTCTCTCTCTCTCTCTCTCTCTCTCTCCCCTTCCATGACCCTCTCCCTCCACACACCTCTTTCTCTCCCCTCTCTTTGAATGTCTATTTCCCTCGTTCTCATCTCATATGTACTCTCTCTTGTTCTCAACTCCCCTCTATTTCCTCATTCCCTTTCACACCCTCTCTCTCTCTCTCTCTCTCTCTCTCTCTCTCTCTCTCTCTCTCTCTCTCTCTCTCTCTCTCTTTCTCTCTCTCTCTCACACACACACACACACAAATCTCCCCTCCCCTCCTACTCTCTCTCTCTCTCTCTCCTCTCTCTCTCTCTCTCTCCTCTCTCTCTCTGCCCCCCCCTTCCCTTCCTCCCTCCCTCCCTCCCTCCCCCCCCCTCTCTCTCCCTCTCTCTCTCTCTCTCTCTCTCTCTCTCTCTCTCTCTCCCTCCCTCCCTCCCTCTCCCTCCCTCCCTCCCTCCCCCCCCCCCCCTCTCTCTCTCTCTCTCTCTCTCTCTCTCTCTCTCCCTCCTGCCTTGCTTCCTCCCTCCCCTCCCCCCCCCCCCCCTCTCTCTCTCTCTCTCTCTCTCTCTCTCTCTCTCTCCATCCCCCTCCTGCCTTACTTCTTCCCTCCCCCCCCTCTATCTCTCTCTCTCTCACTCTCTTACACACACACACACATACACACATAATTGCAAGATAAGGGTGCAAGAAATCACTTGAATATTTAGTAGGTCAAGTTCTAACTACGGGCATATATAAAAGACTAAAATAAGCATATGGAGAAACATAACCATTTTGCGTAAAAGATTGGAACAATTTATAAGTATTACATTCATCATTTGTGCAAGTAGGAATTGTTAGAGGTGGTGCACTTTCTACCTCGATTGAGCGAAGCAGAGCATGGTTCAATTGCAGGTGTTGCATTGTAGGACTCATGGCATTGGTGGTATTTAATTCTATAAGCATTAATGTGGCCCTAATGGCCATGGATATATTGTCTTAATTACCCCTCTCTCTCTCATTCCTGCTGGGACCCTTTCAGGGGAGACAGAGGTGTGTGTGGCTAGGAGGTAAGGTATTAGAACCCCACGTAGATTGCGCAATGTCCTTGGGACATGTGGCATCCATGTATGCTACCAACATGGTATGAGATTAGGTGTTCCCTATTGCCGTAGGACTATGGTGGGATTTTTTGCGGCCATCGCATGGGCGACACATTGCAATTGCACAAGTATTGCATGGATTGTCACATTACATGCAGCGACTTTGAAGTGTGACTCAATTTGTGTGTGTCAGCACAAACAGCGATAGCTCTTGATGACTCTCAGGCACATGTGTTCCCTCGTGTGCCCTTTGGCAAATGTGCTACCCACGTGGCATTTGGTGGTGGCATGCATTTGATTGGCCCAGCCTTGTGTGGTTTGGTCTTTGTTAGGTTTGACCAATTGGTCATGTTTGTTTGCACTCGGGTTTGTCCACAAGGGGGTGTTGGAGGTGGTGGCCTTCACCCCTTGATTGACCTAAGGGGAGCATGGTTTATTAGCGGCTATTGCACTATAGGATATGTGGCATTCGTGGGATTTAAATCCATAAGTAGTAATGTGGCCCTAGTGGCCTTGGGTATATTTTCTTGATTTCCCCTCTCTCTCTCTCATCCCCCCTAAGAGCCTTTGGGGGAAGAGAGGTATATGTGGCTAGGAATTGCACTCGACGGTGTCCCTGGGACACATGGCAGCCATGCAAGCTGCTAACAAGTATGACTATACATTTGATCATACCAATTGAAAGCAATCCAAGTAAGTTTGCCTTCAAAATTTTCACCAAACACATATACACAACCCAAAAAAAGTTACTTTATACAATCATCAAAATGCCATGTGGCAAGGTTTTTTCTAGTTGTCAAGTTTTTTCCAATTGTTGAAATGTCGAGAGAGAGAGAGAGAGAGACAGAGACAGAGAGAGAGAGAGAGAGAGGATGGTAAGGAGGGAGATGTGGGGCGAGAAGAGAGAGAAGGGAGAAAAAGGGAGCTGAAGGGTAGTTGAGAGAGAGAGAGCGACTCTATATAAGTGAAGAGTGCCAACACACACACACCCTCCCCCCAAAAAAAGACACGTGGCATTTTGACCACCAAAGTGCCATGTGGCATCAAAATAGACACGTTTTCTTTTCTTTTTTTTTGTTGGCACTCTTCACTTATACAAAGCCAGAACTTCGAAGGTCATAACTTTTGATGCATAACTCGGATTGAGGCAGTTCAAAAAGGAAAATTACTCAAATTTTCAAGATCTTTCTTATTGCATGCTTAGATTTTATATTTGGCAACAAATAATAGGTCCTTTTTAAATTTGTTGGCCAACACATGGTCCAAAAAATACGCCAAGTAGAAGGGGGTCGCAATCCCCCTTCCTCCTAGCCACATTGCCTCTATCACTCTCCAAGATGGTTGGCAAGATTATGAGAGATGCTTCACAAGTACTTTTAGCTATACCCAAGCACCCCATGCATTTGGGATTAGTCTTTCCTCCATCCACGTGTCATACAGTGCATACTTGAGGCATTATTCCTTCAAATAGCTACCTTATCTTATTAGCCCCGCACATATATTTTCCACACAACCATATTCCAACCCCCCTCCCTTATGGGCAAACACTTGAAGCATATCATCTTGGCCTTGAAATATGGGATCTTGGCACCACAAATGTGACTCCCCACAAAGGTCACATGGATACAAGAGCCGAGCAATAAATCTAGCCACTCTTACCAATGCACATGGACTGCTTAGTTCATCAATCCTATGTCAACACCCACCTTAAAAATTGTTCCAATCATCGTCTCGTTGCCTAAAACTGCCTTTCTACTGCCAAAAAAATCAACCCATAATCCTGCTCTGGTGTAAACACATCTACTTACAAACATATCTAGTTTTTTGTGCTTTTAAGAGTGATGGGTCTCCATCAAAATGGGCACATGTTCATCCATCAACCTATGCTCTCAATGATAGAGGTGGCTATGGCACTACTCATGAGCAAACATACCCATGACTATGTGTGAATGATAACAAAAAATCACAATGTAATTCAAGGAGAGTTTTTAGGATGTGAAGTTGTGATTTTTGTATCTATGCAAGACACCAAAGTCTAATATCTTAAGAAATACAACTTCTCTTAAGTTTCAATTTCTAGTCTATTCCACAATCATTCATGTCTGAAGTTTGATTCATTGTTATAAGTTATCTCAAATTTCAACTTCACCTGAAAATATATATTTTTGAGTGGTTTATTTTCAAGATATTCATGCCAATCCTTAAATGTGAAGGTGAGACTTAATATAATCATGTGTTTGGAAGAGAGGGCAAAGACATGGGGAGAGACTAAGAGAATACCATAGTGCAATAACATTGACAAAGAAGACTATATGATTTCTTTCAATGGGATCTGATGGAGAGAGAGAGAGAGAGAGAGAGACACACACACACACACACACAGAGTCATAGCAAAATAATAATAATAATAATAACTAATAATTTATTCCAATGGGAAAGGTGACAAAGAGAGAGAGAGAGAGAGAGAGAGAATGTCATAGTGCAATAATATGGACAAGAACAATTAATGGTTTATTTTATAGTGCATACAAAAGGTTTAGACAATGTAGTGGGAAGATAGAGAGAGAGAGAGAGAGAGAGAGAGAGAGAGAGAGAGAGAGAGTCTAGTGCCATGACATTGACAAGAAAGACTAATAATTTATTTTATTTTATTTTGTGTGTGTGTGTGTGTGTGTGTGTGTAGAAGATATTACAACACCCCTTTCCATAGTGAAGAGAAGACAATTTAGAGTAGGAATGAGAAATTTTTTATTGCGATAAACTTTAAAATAAATAGAAAATCCACTAAGAATGAGGTAGCATCACTAGAGGGTGAACTTTTTTTAAAGAAAAAAGGAAATGTGAGCAGTCAAGCTTTGATAAGTCATTGGCAGCATCATGTTTATTGAAGAGGGGAATCTGCCTTCCTGCCACCATACAACAAGCAAAACAATAAGAACTAGTTTTAACTTTAGTTGGGATGAGAGGTGTCATAAAAACCCCTCCCTTGTTATCGGAATCACAATAAAAATTAACAATTTTCCATAAACTTATCAATCTTAATGTAAATACAAGAGTGTTTTGGGTAGAAAGGAGAGATTAAGAATGTGTTTCATGGTTATAGAGGGATAAATATTGGACCTTTGTAGAAGGGGGGGGTTTGGTGAGAAGAGTGGAGAAGGGGAGGAGTTTATGAAAGAAGTGTGGATGAAGTATTGTGATGTTAAAAAGGTAAAGAGGGAAAAAGAGTAATGGAGCAATAGAATATAGAGGTAATAGTGTGAGGGAGTAAAAGGAACATGAAAGGTGGAAATTTTTACTTGTGGGAAATTGTTAAAGGGGAAAATTTTAAAAGAATATTTCAAGGGAAGAAAGGGGCAATAATAAAAGGAGATAATGAGAGGAAAATTAAATAAATAGGTAGGAGGGAGATAAAAAGGAAGGGGGATTTTTATAATAGAGAAAAGGAGGGGGTAACAAAGAAAATATCAATAGATATGAAGCAATAGGGGATCATTTAACCACAAGACAAAGAAGCTTGATAGGATTACTACATGAGAGAAAATTTACAACAAATTAAGAGCAATGAGATAAGGGGGTTATGGGGGGTATTTCAAAAAAAAGTCTAAAGAAAGTAAAAACAGTTAGAAAGGGTGGCTAAATAAGGGATAATTTAGAAGTAAGAAATGTTAGGGAACATTCTAGAGGGGAAAAAAGGCTAAGAACAATAATATAAAAAGGTATTCAAAATATTAGGTAAGGAAGAAATGGAAAAGAAAGGGGAGGGAGAAAAAATTATAAGGGGATAAGGTTTAGAAGTAATTTTTCAATTGATTAAATGAAAATTAAGCTTAAGAAAAATTAAAATTAACCAATAAATTTATGCGAGTGTCTTTTAAAAAAAAGATTTAAAGGGTGACAACATATGAAGAGGGGAGAGGAGAAGAGTGGAGATGAGGAGAGAGGGCACAGCTAGAGAGCACATCATAAATGACTAGCTGTACACTAGATTTAGTTGAAAAAATAGAATATATACAAACCCATATAGGGTTAGGGTTAGGGTTAGGGGATCTAACCCTTTCCTTTATAGCACTCTATAAGGTTAGTGCTATGCACATATGATCACGTGATGGTGCTATGCACACATGATCACATGATGTTGAGCATGAACTCTCAACACCTTCCCTCAAGATCAACATCATGAAGTAGGCCTTCCCTCAAGATGATGATTCTGGGGAATCGAAGAACGATTGAGCATTACATTCCATCACACCCCTTTTATGGGAATGTCCTTCCTCTACATCAAAGCAAGAGCTAGTCGATGTTTCTTGAATAGCTCTTTACCGAGAGGTTTGGTAAAGGTGTCTGCAACATTTTCTTTGCTATCACAATGCTGCAGTGTGATGTTACCAAGTAACACTCTTTCTCTGATGAAGTGCTCTCTGACATCAATGTGCTTTGTCCTGGAGTGATATACTGGATTCTTGGCCAATGCTTGAGCTGATTGATTATCATAGTATATTGTTGTTGGCTTTGACTCATCAAAGCAGTCTATTTCTAACAATAGACTTCTGAGCCATATAGCCTCACATGCACTTGTAGTGAGTGCTCTATATTCTGCTTCAGTCGAAGACAAAGAAACAGTTGGCTGTTTGTTTGACAACCATGATATAGCACCTTGGCCAAGGAAAAATGCATATCCCTTTGTCGATCTCATGGTCTCATGATCTCTGACATAGTCACTGTCATAGTATCCATGCAACCATGGATGACTTCCTCTGTATTCTATCCCAAATTGTCTTGTACCTCTGATGTATCTCAAGACTCTTTTGGCTGCATTCCAGTGAGACTCTTTTGGATTTACCATAAACTCTGCTAGTGAGCTTACAGCATAACAAATATCTAGCCGAGTGATAGTCAGATATATAAGAGATCCAATGAGCTTCCTACAGTATCTGTCATTGACTGTAGGCTTTTCTGAATCTTTAGTAAGTTTCAAACTATGTTCCATGGGAGTGGCTGCAATCTTGCAAACTGCCATATGAAACTTCTTCAGGAGACTGTCAACATACTTGAGCTGACTCATGAATGTGCTATCTGAATCTCTCCAGAACTCAATTCCAAGACAATAGTGCATAAGTCCAAGATCTTTCATGTCGAACTCTGTAAATAAGTCTTGTTTCAATTTTTTGATGAAGCTATCCTTGCTTCTTGTCACAATCAGATCATCTACGTACAAAAGTGCAATAGTAATGTCTTCCCCTTGAACTTTGTAGTAGAGAGTACGGTCTGCATTGGATTTCATGTATCCCAGATCAGCAAAATACTTATCGATTCTACTGTACCAACTTCTGGGTGCTTGCTTTAAGCCGTAGTGACTTTTCTTGAGATGGCAAACCTTATTCTCCTTTCCATAACCTGCTGGTTGTTGCATGTAGACTTCCTCGTCTAGATAGCCATTAGGAAATGCATTCTTGACATCGAGTTGATACACATTTCATCTGCTGAGTGTTGCTAGTGATATCGAGAACTGTATAAAATCCATCTTTTCTACTGGAGCATAAGTCTCATCATAGTCTTCACTATATTGCTATGCAAATCCTTTTGCAACTAGTCTGGCTTTGTATCTTTGAATACTTCCATCTAGATTGTACTTCACTTTGTATACCCATTTGTTTGCTATGGCCTTCTTTCCTGGTGGAAGGTCACATAATTCCCAAGTATTATTCTTATACAAAGCATCCATTTCTTCATTCATAGCAATTTGCCATTCTGGCTTGTCTACTGCATCTTCAAAGTACACAGGCTCTTCTGTAGCCATGATGGTAGTCATAAGAGCATAGTTGGTGGTTTCCACCTAAATTGCTTTGCCTTTTTGAGCATATGTCAATCTGGCTAGAGGTCTGCTTTCCCTAGTAGACCATCTGAGCTGCTGTGGCTTTGCTTAGGGTGTTGTTGGCAATTCTTGCTCTTCTTCATCAACCTGTTATGTAGATGACTGTGAAGTCGATGCTTCTATCTCTTGTGTAGGTGAGGTTTTCCATTTTGATTCCTCATCAAAGGTTACATCGCTGGAGATAATGACCTTGCAATTGATGGGATCATACAATTTATATGCTTTGCTTTCTTCACTGTAGCCAACCATGATGCATTTGCATGACTTTGCATCCAATTTTCTGCTATGATCATCATGTATGTGAGCATATGCTATGCAACCAAATATGTGGAGATGCCCAATGTGTGGCTTATGTCCAGTGAATGCTTCATAAGGAGTCATACCCTGTATCAGTTTGGTAGGAAGCCGATTAAGCAATAGTTTGCGGTGGCTATTGCTTCTACCCAATACTGATTCGGAAGATGCTTCTCACTAAGCATTGCTCTAGCACTGTCTGCTAAAGTCCCATTCTTTCTTTCAGCTCTTGCATTCTATTGAGGAGTATCTACACATGTGAATTGTCTTCGAATGCCATGATTTTTGCAAAAGTTCATGAATGTTGAAGACATGTATTCACCTCCTCTATCTGATCTCATGACCTTGATCTTTCTGCTTGTCTGGTTTTCTACCATGGCTTTGAATTCTTGAAATCTATAAAACACTTCATATTTCTCTTTTAGAAAGTAGACCCAACAATATCTGCTATAGGCATTGATGAAAGTCAAGTAGTAAAGTGAACCATCGATCCTACGGGTTTGGGCATAACCCCATACATCTGTATGTATCAAATCAAGAATACCTTGTGCATGAGAGGTACTTTTGACAAAGTTGGTTTGCTTTTGTTTGCCGAAGCAGCATGCTTCGCAAACTTGTCCAAGAAACTGTAGCTTTAGAATCCCAATTGCCATATTTTGATTCCTGAGATCAAACAAGTACTTGAAATTAACATGACCATATCTCTTGTGCCATTTTGCAGATAGTGGCATCTGTTGCGGTTGAGCTGACATGGCATGCTTATCTGGTACTATAGCTAGCATTCTGTATAAGCATCCTTCCTTAACACCTTTTGCTACTAGCTGACATCTTTTGGATTTGCCTCTGATAGTGCATTCATCACCGTCGAAGATGACTCGATAATTGTGTTCCGTCATTTGACCTACTAGCAAAAGGTTCTTGCTGAGCTTCAGAACATAGAGCACATCTTTCACCAATCCTTTCATACTAGTGAAATTGTTCATAGGGATAACACCTGTCCCTTAAACTGGATTCGGTGTATTGTCTGCTGTGTAGATGACATTTTTCTGACCTTCTAATGGCTTCATTTCTGTGAACCATTCCTAATGATTTGTCATGTGAGATGATGCACCACTGTCAATGTACCAAGGATCCTATTCCACTTGGTCGACTTGATAGTTGTAATCCTCTTTGGGATTAAAATCAGAGTCTAGGTACACTGTATCAGACTGATGCATTTCCTCGCTTTTAAGAAACATATTTCCATGTTCATTTGCAAAATGACTGTGATTAGAATGTCCACCATGATGATTTCCTCTGCCTCGAAAATTCCCTCGATTACTGCTGGATTGACCACCTTGGTCGTACTGCTTCTTGCGGCAATCTCTTTCATAGTATCCAAACTTATGACAGTAGTTGCACTGGATGTTTGACATGTTGGTGGATGCATTCCCTCGTCCTTGAAGTCTTCCTCGGTTGGAATGATTTCCTCTTTGCTGATTCTGATGCTGGTGAGGATGATGCTGATGCTGACTTTGATTTTATTGCTGATGATGACCACTTTTCTGATATGATCTACCTCTGCCTCTACCTCTGCCTCTACTTTTGTCTAAAGTTGTAAATGCCTGATCATTAGAATGACCTTTACGTGCTTGAATTGCTTGAGTTCTGAGTTCTTCACCAAGTAGAACTGCTTCAAGTGTCGGAATTTGTCATTGAATGGCAATACTCTGGACTAGATTCTTGTATCCCTCTCCTAGTCCATTCACAATTACTTGATGTAGGGTTCATGGTCTCTCCTGCTGCTGCAAGTTGATTGTTCTAGTCTTTTATGCGAAGTACATAAGCATGACCGGTTTCGCTGCTCTTGCAAAAACTCTAGTTGATCTGGTTTCTCAGTGTGAGAATCCTAGATGTGTTCTTGGACTCATAGAGAGTTGCGAACATATCCCATGCTTCTTTCGATGTCTTGACTGTGTTGAGCTATCCTAACATGAGATCTTGCACATTCTGCTTGATCAGATGATAGGCGTACTTGTCTTTCTTATCCCATTCTACTTGAGCTCAGGCAATGGCAGGATCTACTACTGGTGTGAAAACTAATTGTGTAGTTGTAGATCTCGTTGCTGGTGTTGTGACAATAGATGGAGTAGAGCTACTGGTGGCTGGATCGTCCAATGGTCTAGGTGTAGACCCATCGACATACTCCCATTTGTCCTGAAGTACAAGAATGGTCTCCATTCGGTATTTCCATGTACAATAATTGGAGTTGTCTAACTTAGTAGATGCCTCTAGATTGAGGTTGCTAGTCGTAGACATGGTGCAAGAAATGTACTCAAAAGTGTCATGAAAATCTCTGTATGAATCAACTGCAAATACACTGACTGTGCCAAGTGAAATCTCTGAACCGTCGGTGAAGATAGAACTATAATATATATAAAATCTGATATGTATTACAAGGCTTGTGGCAATGATGCCAAGAATAGCCAAGAGGCTTTACAAGGCAAAAAATAATGTGCACGATGCCATGAGATAGCCGAAAAGGATTTACAATGGTGGCATGTATGTGTGAAATCAAGTGCTATCTACCCACTGAAATAATCTGCAATGCCTCTGTACTCTCTAAAGTTTGCTCACTAAACTAATGAACGTAAGGTTTCAGGTAATGTAATGATGTGAAACCATATGTGAGCGACTAACTCTGAGTAGGTACTAGTCGAGAATTTCGGGCATGGCTTAGATTGGCAACTTGGGGAAATTCAAAGCGCCCCTCTATGGTGATCTAGTCTACTCTAATCTAGATCTATACCAACTATCGATCGATGAAAGAACAGCAAATAATTCCTTTTCTTTTGTTCTTTTAAGTGCTAGGTCAGATGCGTCGATGTAGAGGCGAATGTGCATGAAGGAAGTGGTTTTGTTGGCGAGGCTCAAATGTGAGTGTAAATTGTGCCGAAATGTGCATGTGATGTGACTAGTGCGTAGAGCACAAAAAAACAAACGACTTTCCTTTTTGGAGCGCCCTCAAATTCTTCTTGGATCAAGAGATACGACTTGATCTAGGTGGAGGGGCAAAAGGAGTTCAATGGTGCTCAATGATGATGTGTCACTATGGGTCACATGCAATGGTGATGTGGCACTGTGCCTAGCAAGAGGTGTACCAGTGGAACCCTGTGCTGAGGTGGCAGGAGTGGTCACATGAAGTGATTGTGCAGCACTATGTGTGCCTGCAGAGGTCTAGTGTGCCATGTGGCACTAATGATGTGGCAGATGATGATGTCAATAAGGTGGCATGGCAATGATGATGTGGCATTGATGATGTGTCCTTGATGATGTGGTAGGTGATGTGTCTCTGATGATGTGGCTACCACTGTGGCAGATAAGATTGCTTAATGATGTGGCACTTGGAGATAAGGTTGCTGATGTGGCAAGTGAAGAGGATAAGATTGCCACATGGCAAATAATTAACCAGCCACTCAGCCTTGGGTCTCCATCACATAACCCGGGCTAAGTCTTACCTGCCTTGGGCTAAGATAATGCCATATGTCTTAGAACTGACAATTGGAATCTTTTGAGATTTCAATGGAATCTCAAAGATTTTGTCTCCTTCGCTTGGGCATGTCCGACAATTGCATTGGAGCGTGGCTGAAGCTATGACGTTGTGGCTCATTGGAGCCGATTTGAATTGCAGACGGGGTGGCTTCATGGGCCGCTGTGTGAGCTACACCTCTGTGAGCTGCTGATGGGCATCGCCCGTGAGTTGTCGGTATGCTGGCCTTACCTTTGCTACCGATGCTTATGCAAAGATCTAAAACTAGCCCTCGTTATAGTCGTAGTTCCCTTCCTTGTGTCATTGAATGGAGTTCCTTGTTGCCGTTGAAGGGAGCTTGTTGGAGTGCCTATTCTACTGGAGAGGCCGGTCAGACCATGAGCATTATAGTGGCTCGTGCTGGAACTGACATAGCTTGCAGGAGGTTGGCTCGCTGGCAATGAAAGTGTTGGTATTGTTGAAGATTGGCTGTTTGCTACATTGTAGTCAGCTATTTGTCTGTTAGGATGAGCGCTTTGAAGATGGAGCAGTACCTAGAGCCTGTAGATGGTTGTCGATGGAGACCCGCATTTTGTTGAATGCCGTGTGTGTAGATGTAGGTTGTTGGAGCGCTATGAACATCTTGTGCAATGGCTTGGAGCCCATAGGCGTCAGAGGGCATGAAGGAGCTGAAAGATGAGGGTTCGAGCGTGCTCTTCTCATCCACAACGAATAGAGGAGGTGGAAGTCGTTGCCATTGGTAGAAGCTTGAGTTTTGTCGATCAGAGAGCTCTAGGGTGCTCGTTGCTTGGTCGGCGGGCTGTTTGTCGAGGGAGCCTGTGAGCTCCTAGTCGATGGAA
Source organism: Dipteris shenzhenensis (assembly GCF_047967505.1). NCBI lineage: Eukaryota > Viridiplantae > Streptophyta > Polypodiopsida > Gleicheniales > Dipteridaceae > Dipteris > Dipteris shenzhenensis. The sequence continues at coordinate 44,233,419 of NC_141602.1, read as the reverse complement.
ATGGAGAGGCTTTTGTGTTGTTGGAGCTTGGTGGGGCTCTCAAGCTCAGCTGCTGTGTAGTCCGAGGGTGAAGCCGGCTGAAGGAGAAGAGCGTGGAGGCTGGCGTTGTAGGCTACTATGAAGCCATGGCTAAGGAGTCACACTTCTTTCGTTGTACAGGTGCTTAGTGGAGTAGAAGGAGCTTTGCTATTGTTGTGAGCTCATTTGAGCACAGGGCATATCCACAGTATTCTTAGCTGACATGTTGAAGCCGATTGCTACAGGAATAGCCTCATTCAGAGAGAAGTTGTATGTAGGATCCGAGAGAGAGTATGATCTCTCAGTTCTCTCTCAATCCACAAGTACAACAGTAGACAGAAATCTATCTCTCTCTTTCTCTCTCAAACTCAATAGATCTCTCTCACAAAGGACTCTCACAAACTCAAAAGAAATGAACTCTCAACCCTCACAACTGAAATGAATAGAAATCTCTTAAGGAATGACAAAAATTTTCTCTCAACACAATGAACAAAATCTTCTCTCGACGGAAGTGAACTTGCTCGAAGAACACTCAAGAGAACCTCTCAATCTCTCAATCACTCTCACTCTCAGAAGGATCGCAATTCCTGATACCATGACAAAATATGAAGAGGGGAGAGGAGAAGAGTGGAGGTGAGGAGAGAGGGCACAGCTAGAGAGCACACCACAAATTACTAGCTGTACACTAGATTTAGTTGAAAAAATAGAATATATACAAACCCATTTAGGGTTAGGGTTAGGGTTAGGGGATTTAACCCTTTCCTTTATAGCACTCTATAAGGTTAGTGCTATGCACATATGATCACGTGATGGTTCTATGCACACATCATCACATGATGTTGAGCGTGAACTCTTAACAAAGGGGAGATAATAAGAATAAAGTATTGAAAATGGGGGAAATAAGAAAAAGGGAAATTTTTAAAATTTTTAAAAAAGGGTTAATTAAAATTTTAAAGAGAGACATAAGAAAGGTGTAGGAGAGACGTGAAAAAGATTTTAGGAGAGACATAAAAAGGGGGTATTAATAATGGGGAGAAATTTTAAACAAAGGGGAATGAAGGGGGGGGTTGTTAAGGGAGAATAATGACCTGAGTGTCCATCTCGACGAAAAGGTTATGAAAGGACCGAGGCTCAAGCCTCAAGGCTTGAAACGAAAGGTAGAGGAGCATTGTCGCCATGCATACAGGGGGGAAAGCCACCAAAAAAACCAAGAAAGGCTATTGCAGCAAAATTGTGCAAACATAAAGCACATAAGTAGCCAAAGTAGAGAGAAGAGGCAGCCCGCCAGCTGGTAGCTTACTAAAGCAAAGGGATTGAGGCATGAATCGTGAGTAGAACAGCCTAATGTAGAAACCAAGACAGGGGGAGGTAGAGTATGTGGGCTAGAGCCTGGCATCAGAACCAGAAGGGCAGTGAACCAAACGAGTGAGCAGTAGGCAGTGAACCGAACGGGGAGTGAGACAATGAAGGCAGAGGATGCAGGCAGGCTAGAAGAAGGGATGTGAAGAAGGTAGGGAGGAAGGAGATAGGGAGAGTAAGTATCTATAGCCAGTAGGATTAGTCGGTTTCATGGAGAGGGTTCATTCATCAAGCGCTAATATCAAGGGTCAAGAGAGGAAAAGCTTGAGGGTCGGAGAGGTAGACCCAGTTATGGTGGGAGGAGGGAAATTAGGACAAGTGTCAACGAGTGGGAGAAATAAATGATTAGAGAGGGGGGGTATGGGGGAATTTAGAAGGAATAAGGGGAAAATAGGGGAAAAAAGGTAACAAGGAAGAAATTAGGGGAAAATAGGAAGAGAGGGGAATTAGAAAAGGGGGGGGGGGATAAAAATAGGAATAAAAATTTTTGGAAAAAGCTAAGGAAATTTTGGAAAATCACATTAGGAACAAATTAGGATTTAAAATAGTAAAATTTTTAAGAAAAATTTAGGATAGTAGCGGGGATAAGTTGGAAAGGGAGAGGTTTTTTGGGGGAATTAGAAAAAAGAGGAGAGATGGGTAGAAATAAAGGAAAAAATTAAGGGAAAATGTGAAGAAATAGGGAAATTTTAGGAGAACTAGGAAAATAAAGGAAATTAGGGAAAAAAGGTTAGCAAAAAAAAAAGGAGAAATATTAGGAAATTTTTAACTAAAGATGGGGAAAAGGGGGGGGGGCGGCAGGGGGGGAGGGGGGGGAGAGGTAAAGTGAAAGTGAAGGGGGAAAGGAGTAGGAAGTGTGTGTGTGTGTGTGTGTGTGTGTGTTTAAAAAATAAAAACCTATAAACAACACGACACATGATGCTCAGATAAAGGTGGAAAAAACTTTAACCTTGACATATGGATTCCCATGAGTACAACTTTTAAAAAAAGTGTCGAATCCATCCAGTAGTCTAGGCACCGAGGTTGGGGTCCACTTACCTGCCACTATCCAAGAGAAACTAAGTGTTAGAACATCATAGCTTCAATTGGGTAGATAGGTAATGCCTATTTACCCTGGCTTGTTATCACTTTACCAAAGAACCAAACTCCCTTCTAGATTCAAAAGTTGCCATTGAATTGTGTATGAAGTAAGATGTGTGTTTAGAGTAAGGATTAGAATATTTGTGAATGCTTATCCTTGGGAGGGTGATCCTTGCACTTATTATGTTGCATCGTTGTGTCTAGCAACCTTAAAAAAGACCTGCAATGACCTTAAAATTTTGAAATGAGACCATACAGGCAATTAAGAACTTATAGGAAAGAATTCTAATATTAAATGATATGCGGTTATCACATTAATCAAGTTCACGTAAAGGAAATGCACTAATGGGATGTAAGAAATTTTAATAAAGAGACATGCCTCATTAATTAAGTCCACAACCAATGTTTAAGGTTCATTTTAAAAATCCAAGTGTTTCATAGTCTAAATAACATTTAAATGGAAGACATCTATTTGGATTTTAGAAGTTAATAGAGTCCAAGGAAGTTTCAATCAGAAAAGAAAAGGGTTTTATGGTCAAATAGACTAGGAGAATTAGTAGAAAATAATGGTTTAAACAAGTATCATGCAGGGGAACTTAGGTAGATGACTTAGATTAATCAAGCAACAAATTAGTAAAAAATCAAAATTACACATGCAAAAATTACCCATATTAATGTACAATATAGAATTACATAAATATGTTGACATAGTACTAAATAAATGACATAATGAGGGCATGAGGAAAACCCAAACCATTATTGTTGCCTAACAAGTGAAGGAATAACCGTCAAAATGTATATATTTATATTATAGAAGGAAGTAGAGATAGAGAATGAGAAGGTTAAAGAAACCAAAATATTACAATTTTAAATTTAACTAAGCAAACTATAGGGATCTTATAGAAAAAATTATTTGAGCAATTAAATATATATGGATAACCAAGGAGAAACAAAAAATAGGTCTACAAGAACTACAAAACTTTTAAATCAAACTATAGCTTTAAAAATGGAACTGTATATGAAAAATTAGAGGCCAAGCCAATAAATGCAACGTTTGAAAAGTTCCTCGACAAGTGATCCTCTGTGGACCTATAGGCAAGGTCGTGGTACCAAACATTACATAATTGCCGAGATCCACTCTTGCTTCAAACCGAAACATGATCCTAAACACTACTTATGAGCTAGGGACTAAGGTGCAGAGATCTAAGTACATGATCCTTGTACCGAATTTACCAAACACACTGCTATTCTTACAAAAGACCTCCAAAACTGCATGAAAAAAACTGTAATTAAGTACTTTAGCACCCGATTTTGCTTGAAGGTGCAATGATGCTCACGGCCATTTTCTTGTGTGGAATACATAGCCCAACAGCCGAGGTGAAGTACCATAGCATCCATGCGATAGTCACAGTAGCAGAGGCAGGGCCATGTCGCAATCAAGGCAGGGCATGCGAGCTCTTAGTCTACATACTCTACACTATGCAGTGCCAGAATGTAAGGGCTAAGGAGTATAATCCTTCGATTACACAGGACTTGACGAGAGGCTTTGTAGTAGAATAGTCCACGCACAGTTTACGGGAGGTAGTGCACAGCAACTAGGAGGCAGGGAGGCATGAGGCATAGTGAGATTTAGCATAGCTAAGGCTCCTTAAATAGGCTAGGAGCTTGAAGGCAGGTGGGTCGGATCCCGTCGTCGGGGAGAGGGGAGTTAAGATAATCACATAGATTAGGTTAAATCGACTAGGCAAGCTAAGGTAGGCTTAGAAGTCAAGGGAAGGGAGTAGGTTGGGAAGAGGGGGGTTAGACTAATGCGTAGGTTAGGGAGTGTTGTAGTAGACGTTTTAGTTTTAAAATAGGTTTTTTATTTAAGTTTAGTTTTAGCACATTTAGAAACAACATTGATAGCTTTATAACATAATTTTTTTATTTAATAGACTATTTTAAGAAATAACATTGACTACTATAAGTATTCAAAAAAACATAGAAGAGTAAATTAGGAGAATTTTAATAAACAAACCAGAAATAAGAGCCAGTAAATAGGTCATAAAAAGGAACACCAAAAGAATTTAAGAAAAACATTTTTAAACAAAAGTAAAAAGAAGGGGGGGAGTTTAATAAAAAAGGAAATAAAACATTGAAAAAAATCAAACAAAGGGGGGGAAATTTTTTGATAGTAAGGAAGCTTAGAGAAAAACTTGGATTTATTAGGAAAAAGAAAAAGAGATAAGTAAGGGAGCTAAATTTTGGGGGGAGGAACAGGGAGAGGGGGGGGGAAACAAAGAGAGAGAGAGAGAGAGAGAGAGGGAGAGAGAGAGAGAAGAGAGAGAGAGAGAGAGAGAGAGAGAGAGAGAGGGAGAGAGAGAGAGAGAGAGAGAGAGGTAGGAGGAGAGAGAGAGAGAGAGAGAGAGAGAGAGAGAAAGAGATAGATAGATAGAGAGAGAGAGAGAGAGAGAGAAAGCGAGATCAATCTATATATAAATATACACATATATTAAGAAGAGGAATAGGTTTGACTATGGATAAGTTAGGGCCAAGATTAATTGGGGGGTTTTTTTCGAGACAAGAGAAGTAAGAGGGGCGGGAAAAGTTGGGGGGGGGGGGGGGGGAATGGGGATACCATGAATGTCTAAATGTCAGTACCTGCATGAATGTGTGTACGAGTGTAGAAATGTGTGTGTGTGTGTGTGTGTGTGTGTGTGTGTGTGTGTGTGTGTACCCGCCTTTGCCCCAGTAGAGTGAGTACATCACACAAGGTGAGACAGTAGGTCATCACCGAGTATGATGACCTACTATCTACCTGAAAAGGGAAAGAAGTGCATGTAAGTTCAATTTAAGATGCAAAAAGGAGTTTGAGGCAATGTAGTCGTGAATAATTTTCCTGATTATGTGGGGGAGGAAGCCGTTGTATTTACAAATGTCAATAAGTAATGAGATATGCAAAAAGGCTTCAAATCCATCGGAACATGAGTATAGGATAGGGAGAATGAAAGTTAGGCAAACTTTATAAGAGGAGGAAAAAGGTCACTTGCTATGGCAGCAGATAAGAGAGACGGTGGGAAAGTTTATGAGTTTTTTCTTTCAAACAAATGTAGAAAAAAATTCTCTAAGAAAAGGGGGGAAAGAGAGGTGTGAGTGTTTAAAAAGGTGTAGGAGAGTCCTATGAGATTTTGGTTGGTGTCGATAAAAGAGGAGGTCAGGCTACATTTAAGGGAGATGATGTGAAGTGGGTAGATGGTAAGTGGTTCATCATCATTGAGAGGTCTAGAGGGGTCAAGAAATTTAGGAATGATGGGATTGTTGATGAAGAGGATGTCATTGACATACCTAAAGGTAAGAAGAAAGAGAGGGAGAAAGTATTGAAAGGAGTATTTAAAGGGAAGAAAGGAGTATTTAAAGGGAACAAAGGGGGAATAATAAAGGGAGATAATGAGAGGAAAATTAAATAAATAGGTAAGAGGGAGATAAAAAGGAAGGGGGATTTTTATAATAGAGAAAAGGAGGAGGTAACAAAGAAAATATCAATAGATATGAAGCAATAGGGGATCATTTAACCACAAGACAAAGAAGCTTGATAGGATTACTACATGAGAGAAAATTTACAACAAATTAAGAGCAATAAGATAAGGGGGTTATGGGGGGTATTTTGGAAATAACGTCTAAAGAAAGGCAAAAGGTTTAGAAAGGGTGGCTAAATAAGGGATAAGTTAAAAGTACGAAATGTTAGGGAACATTATAGAGGGGCAAAAAGGCTAAGAACAATAATATGAAAAGGTATTCAAAATATTAGTTAAGGAAAAAATGGAAAAGAAAGGGGAGGGAGAAAAAATTATAAGGGGATAAGGTTTAGAAGTAATTTTTTAATTAATTAAATGAAAATTAAGCTTAAGAAAAATTAAAATTAACCAAGAAATTTATGCGAGTGTCTTAAAAAAACAAGATTTAAAGGGGAGATAATAAGAATAAAGAGATGAAAATGGGGGAAATAAGAAAAAGGGAAATTTTTTTAAAAAAATTAAAAAGGGTTAATTAGAATTTTAAAGAGAGACATAAGAAAGGTTTAGGAGAGACGTGAAAAAGATTTTAGGAGAGAATTAAATAGGGGGTATTAATAATGGGGAGAAATTTTAAACAAACGGGAATGAAGGGGGGGGGTTATTAAGGGAGAATAATGACCTGAGAGTCCATCTCGACAAAAAGGTCATGAAGCAAAAGGTAGAGGAGCACTATCGCCACACACATAGGGGGGGAAAATCCACCAAAAATACCAGGAAAGGCTGTCGCAGCAAAACCATGTAGACATAAACCATACGAGCAGCCAAAGCAGAGAGAAGAGGCAACCTGCCAACTGGTAGCTTACTGGAGCAAAGGTACTGAAGCACGAATCGCAAGGAGAACATCCTAGTGCAGAAACCAAGAGAGGGGGCGGGAGAGCATGCGGGCAGGTACAGTAAGGGGCAAAGGACTAGAGCCTGGCACTAGAACCAAAAGGGCAGCAAACCAAACGAGGGAGTGATGGGCAGTGAACCGAACAGGGAGCAAGACAATGAAGGCAGAGGACGCAAACAAGCCAAAAGTAGGGAGGTGAAGAAGGTAGGGAGGAAGGAGATAGGGAGGGTAAGTATTTATAGCCAATAGGAATAGTCAGTTTCATGGATAGGGTTCATCATCAAGCACTAATATCAAGGGTCGGGAGAGGAAGAGGTTGAGCGCCGGAGAGGTAGATGCAGTTACGGTAAGGGGAGCAAAATTAGGACAAGTGTGAACGAGTGAGAGAAATGAATGATGAGAGGGGGGGGTATAGGGGAATTTAGAAGGAATAAGGGGAAAATAGGGGGAAAAAGGTACCAAGGAAGAAATTAGGGAAAAATAGGAAGAGAGGGAATTAGAAGGGGGGGGCGCATAATAAAATTTGGAAAAAAAATTTGGAAAAATCTAAGGAAATTTTAGGAAATTTTGGAAAATCAAGTTATGAGAAATTTAGGATTTAAAATAGTAAAAATTAGTAGTGGGGATAAGTTGGGAAGGGAGAGGTTTTTGGGGGGAATTAGGAAAAATAGGAGAGATGGGTTTCTAGAAATAAAGGAAAAACTTAAGGGAAAATGTGAAGAAATAGGAAAAAATTAGGAGAGTTAGGAAAATAAAGGAAATCAGGGAAAAAAAGGTTAGCAAAAGAAATTAGGAAAATTTTAACTAAAGATGGGGAGAGGGAGGGGGGGGCGGGGGGGGAGGTAAAGTGAAAGTGAAGGGGGAAAGGAGTAGGAAGTGTGTGTGTGTGTGTGTGTTTGTGTGTGTGTGTGTGTGTGTGTGTGTGTGTGTGTGTGTGTGTGTGTGTGTGTGTGTGTGTGTGTGTGTGTGTGTGTGTGTGTGTGTGTGTGTGTGTGTGTGTGTGTGTGTGTGTGTGTGCGCACGTGCATGCGTGCATGTAAAAGACATTACAACACCCCTTTCCATAGTGAAGAGAAGACAATTTAAAGTAGGAATGAGAAATGTTTAATGACAAACTTTAAAATCATTAGAAAATCCACTATGAATGATGTAGCATAACTAGAGGGTGGATGTTTTTTAAAGAAAAAAAGGAAATGTGAGAAGTAGAGCTTTGATAAGTCATCGGCAGCATCATTTTTATTGAAGAGGGGAATCTGCCTACCTGTTACCATCCAACAAGCAAACATGATAAGAACTAGCTTAACTTTGGTTGGGAAGACAGGTGTCATTGATATCCCTCCCTTGTTATCAGGGTCACAATAAAATAGAATCTTTGCCATACAGTTAACTTGCTCGATGTAAAAAAATTATAGTGTGGGAAAAGGTTAATTTAGGAGGGTAATCTACTATTAAAGAACTTATCAAAAAGTGGAGGGGAAAAAGGGGGGGAATATGGATTTTTTTTTTTTTTTAAAGAGTCGGGTGGAGGAAAAAACCTTGAATGAAATGAGCTAATAATAGAAAGGATGGGTAGGAAAAGTATATGAGAAAGGTTTAAACAATATATTGTGAAATAGCAATTAAGGAAACAAAGTGGGGGAGGGTGATACATTTTAATAGGTGAAGGGAAGGTAATAAAGAAAAAGACAAATTAAGCAAAGGGGATTTGCTTGTGTGAGATGATGTAAAGAGGGAGAAATGAAGGGGTATAGGAAGAGTGAGGAATGGGGTCTTAATTAAAGAGAATAAATAGAAATTAGGACAAGGGAAAGATTGATAAAATAAAGGGGAATATGATAGAAGAGGACTCACAGAGAGAGAGAGAGAAAGAGAGAGAGAGGCGGGGGGGGGGGGGGGGTAGTAGAGAAAGGGGGAGATTAGAGAAAAGTGGGGTAGTAGAGAAAGGGGGGGTAGTAGAGAAAAAAATTATACAAAGAAGGGAGAGGGAAAAATATGTAGAGAAGAGGGAGGGAAAGAAAATATGTGTATATAGAGAAGGGGAAATTACAGGTGAGTTTTAAAGGGAAATAGAAGGGGATTTTTTTTTCTTTTTTTTTGGGGGGGAAGGGGGGCATTAAAGAGCACCTATGAGTCCATGGTTCAGAGGCTCGGGTAGCAAGGGCGGTCGATGAGACAGGGCCAAGAAATGCGGCACCAGTGAAGCGAGGCGAGCATGTAAAGAAGCACGGCATGGAGTTGATTGGGCTACTACCGACAGAGAAGGTGCGGGTTGCGAGGCTACCTTGGGTGGGGGAAGAGGGAGTAGAGGTATGGTAGTAGATAAGGAGCCATACAGTGAGGGAGGGCAAGCACAGAGTGCAAGGGGAGTGGAACAAGGTAGGCAGTAGATAGCAAGTAAGGCACGAGCAGAATAGTTGCAGAAGCAACAGTAGGATTGTGAGACTGAAAGGGGTCTACGTAGCTAGGGGTAGGGAATGTTATAATGAGAAGGGATTGATTTATAGGCAAGTAATGGTTAGTCGGGGACGGGAGAATCGGGGAGAAGAGGAGTCTTGGAGAGGTGAGGAGCCCGAGGAGCTGGAAGTGCAATAGTCAGTGTAGAGCACAAATCGAGGCGCAACAAGAGGCACAGATCATGAATCGAGGCATGAATGGAAGCACAAATCGAGGCATAGACAGAAGACAATGCATGTGGGGACTTTGGGGGGTTTAGTTTATTAAATAAGGGCAATTTTAAACCAAATAAATTCAGGAAAATTGATGGCAGGGGAGTTCTTATTAGTGATGATGAGCTAAGAAAAATAAGGGGAAATAAGCTTAGGAATTTTATTCAATTTTAAATTAAAAAGGGAAAATCATTTAAAGGAAATAATCATTAAAGTGGAGTAAATGTGGATAATCAAAAGAAATTAGAAAAAAGGTTTTTTTTTTAAAGGAAAAAGATTACAAGTAAATGGGAGCGGGGGGGTTAGAAAAAGTAGATAAATTAGAGAAAATCTATATATATAGATAAAATTAGAAAGGATTAGGGAGGGAAAAGTGAGAAAAGATAGAGAGAGAAATGAAGGGAAAAACTAAGGTAAGAAAGGGGGAGGGGGGAATAAATAGCAAAATAAACAATGGGGGGGGAAGGGAAATTGGGTAAAGTGAATGTAAAGGGGGAAAGGAATAGGAAGTGTGTGTGTGTGTGTGTGTGTGTGTGTGTGTGTGTGTGTACGCGCCTTTGCCCTAGTAGAGTACATCACACAAGGTGAGATAGTAGGTCATCACCAAGTGTGATGACCTACCGTCCACCAAAAAAAGGAAAGAAGTGTGTGTAAGTTTAATTTAAGATGCGGGAAGGAGTTCGAGGCAATGTAGTCGTGAATAATTTTCCTAATTCTGTGGGGGAGGAAGACGTTGTATTTACAAATGTCAATAAGTAATGAGATATGAAAAAAGGCTTCAAATCATCAAAACATGAGTAAAGGATAGGGAGAATGAAGGTTAGGTAGACTTTGTAAGAGGAGGAAAAAGGTCGGTTGCTATGGTAGCAGATAAGGGAGACAGTGGGAAAGTTGAGGAGTTTTTTCTTCCAAACAAAAGTAGAAAAAATCTCCGAGCAAAGGGGGGGAAGAGAGAGGTGAGTGTTAAGAAAGGTGTAAGAGAGTCCTATAAGATTTTGGTTGGTGTCAATAAAAGAGGAGGTCAGGCTACATTTAAGGGAGATGATGTGAAGTGGGTAGATGGTAAGTGGGTCATCATCATTGAGTGGTCTAGAGGGGTCAAGAAATTTATTAATGATGGGATTGTTGATGAAGAGGATGTCGTTGGCATACCTAAAAGTAAGAAGAAAGAGAGGGAGAAAGTGGGAATGTCCAAGATGTGCTAGTTTCTTTATGAACTTGAATTCAAAGGAAGTGAGGTAAAGGTGGCACCAAAGCGGTGAACAACAGAAGCCCATGGGAATACCTTTTGATTGGGTCCAGCAATGAGAGCCAACTTGAATAACACATGAATCCAGTAGAAGGTGGTTGTTACTAAGAAAAGTATCAAAGCGGTAAAGGGATTTTACATTATCCCTTTTAGTGAGGTGGAAACTACCAAATTTGAGGAAGAAGCCTTTGTAACCTACTTTAGAAGCAAGTTCACAAAAGTAAGTGAGGGATTCCATAAGGCTTAATGGGACCAAAGTGGGGAATAGCTTCATAGCAGTTTATTATGTCAGCAGAATATAAGGAGTGAATCTCATGGGTAAATTGATGAGGAACTATAAGTTAGAATCGATACCCTAAAGCATGTTTGTCGGTACATTGAGGAAATTTTTATAAGTGGAATGTCGTTTTTCTCCCTTTAGGGAGATGACATTTTTTAACTCTTTGAGCCCTAAAGCTAAGAGATCAGTAAGTGAGGAGAAGATGCAATTGTGAGCATTGGTAAGCCAACGAAAGCTATGCTTGTGTGCCTTATACGTACACATGAGATAGGGGAGAGAATTGAAGTTAAAAGGAAGATTAAGCGAGTCAAGGGTATTAGAAAGGGACAAAAGAGTAGCGGAAGGCGGGTTGGATGAGGGTAGGAATTCAGGGGAGTTTAATCTTTCAAGGGTCATGGTATGTACTAAAAATTTACAAAGTATGATGGGAGTGTGGGAGGCCTTATCTAAACCGGTATATGCTAAGTCACCTAGATGTCTTCTTCCCTCTTGGCTCCCTTCAAGCTAAATTCTTTGCCTTCCTTAATTGGCTTTCTTAGTTACCAAAGGAAGTCATTTTCTCCCTTATTACCTTTTATCATTTCAGAGTGATACTTATTGAAACAGCCAAGTCTCTCGCACCCTCCGTTGACTTTACCTTCCCCTCTTCCTTTCAAAACCTTCCAGGACCCTCTCTTGCTCTTAGTATTCTCTCCCTTCCCTTCTCTTTTAAAACCAACCCCCCTCTCAAACACAAACACAACACCCCTCCCAAGTATACCCCTAAACTTCAGAATACATCCCCTCTAGCTCTTGATGTTAATCTTTCTCATGCCTCCCTTGTTAAAAATTCTCTGCCTAGCTCCTCCTCCGCTTCAGTTCCCAAATTAAAAGCACTTGGTGATGATGATCTGCATTACTCCATCGATTGGGATAAACACCGATCTGCTCCGGCTCTTCGATTTTGCATATTGCCCCTTCTGGTTCTCCCAAGGTATGCACTACTACTCTTCTCAATAATGGTTTACTGTATTTACACTTGCCTCTAAATCAAAAGAACCTGAAATACTTTCATGTTCTTTACATTAACAAAATTTTAACTAAAATCCCCCCCAAATCCCTTTACAGACCTACTCTTCTTTTACATTACAATCCCCATTCAGACATTGTTCAAACTTTTGATTCTTTCTCCTTCAGTTGCAAATATACACCTCCTCTTAGATCCCTTCTCTACAAGCCTAAACTTACCTTCTTAGCTGAAAACTTCACCTCTTCCTATCTCTACACTTCTCTCAAGAGATTTAAACCCTTCCTCAAAATCTTTGATAACAAGCTCCATGTTTGTACCTCTGACCCCAACTTCTTAATTCATCCCTTTCTCTTTGCTCTCACATTTAATATGGCCTCAATCACATTCCTATCATGCCCTTAGACCCACATCTCACTCTTCAGGCACTTATCCAAACCTTCAATTATGTCTGTCTCTCCCTAAATTTGGACCCTACTCCTCTTCTAGAAACCTCTCCCATCTCTTCTAGAAAGAATTCCTTTTTCTTTTTCCCCTCCTTAAAAACCTTGGGTAAGTTCTGCCCATCCTCTGGTGATTGGTCGTAGCAGGGCCTGGTGGCAAGTATTGTCCGTTCATCCAGTTGGATAGGTCTTGCCAAAGGATGGGATTCCCTTTCAACAGGGAGGCAATCAACATTTTTACCTCAGTCGAGAGGAAGATAGCCAAACTGGTGCTATCGCAGGGTTCCTATGAGGACTCCCTTCCCACTGACAGCAGTAGGTCCTTGCCAGTTGTTCCTCAAAACCATAAAGGTCTCCTTCTTCCTATAGGTTTTGCAATATTGGGTCCTCTTGGAACATTTACTGCATCAAATCTAGAGCCTCTGACTTATTGGAGCTAAAACATTCCTCTTGTTCCACCCTTTTCGGCACCTTGAGTGCCTTTGCTCCTCGGTGGTTAGTCAAGTGGGCTGGGTGTAAGGACAAAAAACGTTCTAGCAATTTTTGACATAATAATTATCATCTTTGTTTGAAAAGCCAGAGTCCTGCCGGTTGGAGCCTTTGGAGCAAAAAAATATTTCCTTAGTGAGACCACATTGGAATGATCAACAGTTTATAGAAAGAAGGGAATGTTTAAGAAGTAATTGGAATTCAAATGATGACGACCATGGTAGGCGTCATTTTTGCATTGCTCCACCTCTTTGGAAGAGAGATTACAAATGAAGGCGAGAGATTGAATCGAGAAAGGGACAAGGAAGCTGAGATTATCAAGGCACCAGATTTTGTGATCAAGCAAGGAAGCCTTCATTTCAATGTGTCTGGAAGCGTGAAGTGGTACACATGAAGCAAAGTTCTTAAGTTCTTTGCCATCAAGGGGTTGAAGAGGCTGGGAGTGAGACTAGGAGAGGTTCTCGAAGGAGGCTTTGTCCTCAGGGGAGAGGAGGTCAAGGTTGATGAAGGAGTGAAAAGTGTTGCTGGGAGGGGCAAGACCAGTAGGGATGTGGAGGGGGAAAGCACCGTTGAGGATGAGGATGTCGTTGGCAAGGCCAGGGATGATGGAGTGATACTCATTAAGAGTAGTAGTACCATTCAGGTCAATTGCCACAAGATTAGAAGTGACTCTTTGAAGTCTTGCAAGAGCACCGTCCATTTCAGTGTGGGAGAATTTCAGAAGTTTAACCCAATCATTGAAGGAGAGGGTTTTGATGAGTAAGGGGGAGTTTATTGCAAGGGCGATGAGATCGTGAGTCCTAATAAAAGAAAAGAACTCAAAAACCTAGAAACAGGAGAGTACCTCTTGAGAGGCAGGAGAGGGAGCAAGAAGTGGGTTATTGAGGGTCCTTGATTGGAGCGAGACATCCCAAGAATCTTTTTGAAAGGAAAAAGGGAGAAAAGGAGAACAATGTTAGATCAGGGAGTCAAAAAGCCAAAGAAATGTCTTGATGACTTAAAAGTCCTATGTGCAACTGTCCAAAGTTGCAGGGTAAAGCGTGTGTGTAGAAGACATTACAACACACCTTTCCATACTAAAAAGAAGAAAATTTAAAGTAGGAATGAGAAATGTTCAATGGCAAACTTTAAAATAAATAGAAAATCCACTATGAATGAAGTAGCATCACTAGAGGGTGGACTTTTTTTTAAAGAAAAAAGAGTAGAGCTGTGATAAGTCATTGGTAGCATCAATTTTATTGAAGAGTGGAATCTGCCTACCTGTCATCATCCAACAAGCAAACATGATAAAAACCAGCTTAACTTTGGTTGTGGGAAGATAGGTGCCATAGACACCCTTGCCTTGCTATTGAGGTCACAATAAAATAGAAGCTTTGCCATACACTTAACTTGCTCAATGTAAAATAATTATAGTGTGGGAAAAGGTTAATTTAGGAGGGTAATCTACTATAAGGAACTTATCAACAAGTGGAGGGGAAAAAGGGGTGGATATGGAAATTTTTAAACAAAGAAAGAGTCTTGGGTGGAGGAAAAAACCTTGAATGAAATAAGGTAATAAATAGAAAGGATGGGTAGGAAAAGTATATAAGAAAGGTTTAAATAATATTTTGTGAAATAACAATTAAGGAAACAAAGTGGGGGAGGGTGATACTTTTTTTTAATAGGGGAGGGGAAGGTAATAAAGAAAAAGACAAATTAAGCAAAGGGGATTTGCTTGTGTGAGATGATGTAAAGAGGGAGAAATGAAGGGGTATAGGAAGAGTGAGGAATTGGGTCTTAATTAATGAGAATAAATAGAAATTTAGACAAGGGAAAGATTGATAAAATAAAGGGGAATATGATAGAAGAGGACTGAGAGAGAGAGAGAGAGATAGAGACAGAGACACAGAGAGAGAGAGAAGGGAGGGGGGGGTATAGTAGAGAAAGGGGGAGATTAGAGAAAAGGGGGGTAGTAGAGAAAGGGGGGGTAGTAGAGAAAATAAATATACAAAGAAGGGGGAGGGAAAAAATATGTAGAGAAGAGGGAGCGAAAGAAAATATGTGTATATATAGAAGGGGGAAATTACAGGTGAGTTTTAAAGGGAGGAAATAGAAGGGATTTTATTTTTATTTTTATTTTTTTTTGGGGGGGGACATTAAAGAGCACCTATGAGTCCATGGTTCAGAGGCCCGGGTAGCAAGGACGGTCGACGAAGACATGGCCGAGAAACGTGGCACCAGTGAAGCAAGGTGAGCATGTAAAGAAGCACGGTGTGGAGTTGATGGGGCTACTGCTGGCTGAGAAGGTGTGGGCTATGAGGCTGCCTTAGGTGTGGGAAGAGGGAGTAGAGGTATGGTATAGATAAGTTGCCGTACAGTGAGGGAGGGCAAGCAGAGAGTGCTGGGGGAGTGGAACAGGGTAGGCAGGAGATAGCAGGTAAGGCACAGGCAGAATAGTTGCAAAAGCAACAATAGGACAGTGTGACTGAAAGTGGTCTAGATAGCTGGGGGTAGGGAATATTATAATGAGAAGGGCTTAATTTATAGGCAAGTAATGGTTAGTTGGGGATGGGAGAGCCGATGAGAAGAGGAGTTCAGGAGAGGTGAGGAGCCCGAGGAGCTGGAAGCACAATAGTCAGCGTAGAGCACAAATCGAGGCATGACAAAAGGCATAGATCACAAATCGAGGCACGGATGGAAGCGCAAATCAAGACGTGGACAGAAGACGGCGTGCATGGGGATTTTGGGGGGGGTTAGTTTATTAGATAAGGGCAATTTTAAACCAAAATAAATTCAGGGAAAATGATCGGGGGGGGTGGGGAGGTTCTTATTAGTGATGGGCTAAGAAATAAGGGGAAATTAGCTTAGGAATTTTATTCAATTTTAAATAAAAAAGGAAAAATCATTTAAAGAAAAAAATCATTAAATTGGAGTAAATGTGGATAATATAAAGAAATTAGAAAAAAGGTTTTTTTTTTAAGGAAAAAGACTACGAGTAAATGGGAGCACGGGGGGGGGGGGGGGGGGGTTAGAAAAAGTACAAAAATTAGAGCATATATATAGGGTGGTAAGATAGAACAAAAAAGTATATATCAACAATAAGCCGTCAAATGACGTATAAAAATACCACCTTCTTTGAAGTTCAATCGTACTCTTGTAATCTTGTTCGACTAACAAATTCCAAATAGTCATAATAAGCCCTCTGATCACTTGTTGTCAACGTATCAATTTTGATCACCAACTAGCCCTTATAAAGCACCATCAAAGTCCAACTAGTAATGATAGTCGTTGGTTGATCAATAGATTATAAGGTCATCAGATTACGTGCGACTATAAAAGAGCTATCGAATGTCAATTAGTCACTAAAGTACCTCATATAATCAACTGTATTGTTGATCAACCATGCTGTGAGATAATCCGCAATAGGTTGAATGCCAACTCCCGTCTATGGATGCACACTCCTCATGATTGTACCACCTTGCAGCCTACTTTCTTTGAAGTATGGAGAGCCACGTAGTACCTCTACACATCAAAGATTTTGGTGGCCGAACCATGCTCTCAAACTCACTCACTGTGTGTTCTAAAGCCTCACGTATTCAAGTTGATAGGAGCTAGTGATCTTGACATAGGCACACAAGGTGTCTGCAAGTTTGGTAATAATAGTCATTCTAAGACGCATTTGTAGTGTTGGTTGCTAGCGGAACTCTCACATAACTATGCGCATCCATCAGGTAAGCTATCATATAGCTATTAATATGGGTCATAAATATAATCGACTGACAGTAGGCTAGAAAGAAGCAGTTATCATGTCGAGATCAAATATAAGAAAATATCATTGTATGTTCAGAACTTCTTACCTGCGCTAAGCTTGATACTATAATAGATCATGCTTGATACTATAGAGACATGCTTTATAGTTGTGAAGGAGGCGACTACATATAATCATGTTGCATGCAAGCTCAAGTGATATCTCAGGTAAGTCAAAAATTTCAAGTGCTAGCTCAAGATGAAGCTCATGGGAGGTGGCTACGGGATCCCGTATGGGAGGCTGCAATGGCCAAGGAGGCGAATTGAAGGGGAAGTGATAATTGAACTAGAAATGAGAGCATGTATTGTATGTGACTATATGTATCACTCTTAATAATGCTATTTAATAACATCCTATCATTGGGAAATATATTAATTTCATTTTATCTCTAAGTTTTGGGTGGAGCTGTAGTGACACAATGCACCATGATAGCTGAGAATGCTGAGCTTTGAAATAATTCTACCACTTACAAGAAGATGTGTGTGGGCTATCAAGAAAAGTATGAATCCAATGCATCATGGAGATCATGGGTAGTAAACATGACTCTGATAAGCCCGCACATTGCCCTTATGCTCTCTTTTTTTAAAACCTCACTTTCACTCAACCCTCACCCCACCCTATCGAGGGGCACACTTCCAGGGGCCTGCCTTGGTGGTTGAACAAGTGTGTGTGTGGGGTGTGCGTGAACCAGCCCTACTTCTTTCTTTATTGTACATACTTATTGTTAGAAATGACCCGACAAGGTATGCATAGTGGAAGACTGATAGAATAGCCTAGGAGCTCACACAGTGTGGTGTGGGGTGTGGAATCACAAACTTCTTAAAATTATGTGCATAGCATAGGTGTGCAAACTCATCAATAGACAATGAACTAGCCAGATATAACAGACACCAAAATAATACATTCCCGTCCAAAGCTATGGACACAATACAAAAAAGATAGATCCTGAGTCCCACCAATGATGTTTTCCTCTGATCTTACCACCACAAGGTCCTTCTCCTATATGCCGACTATGTCTAGACTCAAGCCCATGTGCTCCACCTCGAGCTTCTGTAGACTTTCCATCCAGATCACAACACCTTGCTGCCCTAGGAGACAGCCAAGGTTCAACACTTGAGAGCTGAGTCTATAGCACACCTTCTACTCTCCTTCACAACCAAGATGAGGCCCAAGGAAATGTCTTCTGTTTGCTCCTGTCTGCTACCTTTTCTACTGAACTGTTGGATGGGGCTAAGGCCTCTCCTTTTATAAGCCCAAACCTACCCAAAATACTCGACCAAGGGAGGGGCAAATAGCCAACTCAGTCAGCCCCTTCCTGACTGACTTAGTCAATCAAAACTACCCCCTTGGGGCCCTTAGAACTAGGGCTTTTTGCCCTAGCCCCATATGGAGGCCAACTTGGCTAGTATGACCAACCCTAACCAGTCGACCTAGTTCGCTGGCTCTCCTGTCCTATATAAGGGCCTCTATGATCGTCTTTGCAAGCACCTATTCCCTACCATGCTATGCCATGTGTTCCTGTCGAATCTGCCCTCTGTCAAGCTCTCTCCAGCCACATGTGCAACTCCATATTGGTCTGTACTGCTACTGAGGTCAGCCGCCCTGTCCACACAGGCCTTCATGCTGGTTTCCATGTACAGGCCCATCCTCTCCATCTATGGACAGCCACATGGCACTCCTGTGTTATTTTTGCCTGTAATGGTGGCCCTGATCCACCAAGTACTTCCTCTCTCTCTAGGCATACCTTGCCCTAGGTCTCCCTCCCCCATGCTCTCCTCAATTGGGGGGCTTACAGATGCAGAGGTGACCTTTCCAACATCCCTTCTCAACCGACACATTTTGGCCCAATGCCAGCACATCGATGATGATGCTCCAATAACTCCCTGGTCATAGTCCTAGCTTTTCATCCAGTGACTCTTGCTCCACCAAGTCTGGCTCCACTTCTGTGCACCATCCTAGTATACAGGCCCCATCTCTGGTAACACCTCCTGGCACCACCACCTTCAGCCACGTTCCCACCTTCGAACTCGAACAATCCAGTCATCACGATCTTCCAATTTCCCCCTCTTTATCAGTGAACAACCTGGAGTCTTCCAGGCACCAGGCTCTAAGGGTTTATTTCAACCTGTCCTTCCTTTGGCTAGGTCCACAACAAATGAGTATCTCGAGATAACCTAGACCATGAACTCTCATTGAGCTCTCAAGCAAGTACTCTTCTAGCTTCATTACACCTTGTCCCATAACCTTCCAGCAATCTGTGTCTGAGATTTGAAGAAGCACCCACACTTCACATTCTGCCTTCAAAGAAGGCCAATTCTTTTCAATCTTATATTACCTGAGACAAATGAAGAGCAGAGTCTCTCGATAGCATGCTATAAAGGCTCAAATGAAGAACATCAAGTGCATACTAGATCGTCGTACTGCTTGTGTTCTAGCTATGAAAGCAAACCATGCACCTCGTCGAGGCACATACCAATAGCTTGTGTAATCCTGCATTGTCCCCTTCTGAAGTACAGCATCCATCTAAACATGAGACCCCAGGACACTCGATGGAATCCACCCTCATGTCAGTATCAACAACCTATACCTGGAAGATACCAAGAACTCCATGATGTCATTCACCTTCACAAAGGCCTTTGACTCCTCATCAACCCACATCTCAATGTCAGACATCATCATTGTGGTTTCTAGGTCAACATATCTGACCTTAGTAACACATGGAGATGTCACCAAGAACAGATCTTAGATTACCACATTAGCTTTGGCTTTTGTGTCACCCTCTAAATCTGAGTCAGGACTCCTTCCTTTTGCTTTTCTGATCTACCTTCTTCTTTCTGTAATCCTTTGCAAAATGACCTAGCATGTCACAATAGAAGCACTTCTTCTTCTGCTTCCTCTTGGAAGTGTCCTCGTCATCATTAGAGTCATCCTTCTTGGACTTGCCACCGTTAGGCTTGCCCTTTACTTTGCCAACGTAATCCTTCGCTAGCAGTGCCTTGTCATCTTTGTCATTGTTGTAGAGCTTCTCCCTAGCTGCTCCTTGAAGAAGCAAGATCCGGGATGTGTTGTCAGTCTCGTACAGATCCTTCAAAGTGACCCATGTCTCTATTGACATCTCGGCCATCTAGATATGAGGAAGAACAAAGTTTGCCGTAGTCCCAATGATCAATGTAAGGGCATGGGCATCACTGTCTTCCCAAACTTTGAGCTCCTCTCTGTCTACTGCTGTGAGTATATTCCCTTGTCTGCTCCCCATGTACTCTGGCTTCGCCTTCACTCCCGTTGTCAATTTCCACATCTTTTGAGCCACTAAATGACTCCAAATCTTCACCTTCCAGATCGTGTAATTTGACCCATCCAATATCCCAAACCCTCCAAAGTTAGGGATAGTGAATGAAAGAAATCTAGAGGGGGAGGAAGGGAGAGCAGGGGCTAAAGAGGTTGAAGAGGTCGACATCTTTGCTGCTAAACCACACAACAAAGTCGAATAAACTCAACCTTTAGTAGACCAGAACTCTGAATGCACTTGACTAAACCTGAGTCACCCTCCTCGCAAGGACACTGTCCTCCAGTCATGGAAGTCGATTCCCAAGACCTTCTAAATCAGGGTCATCCTTCAGCAAGGTCCCTACCTTCAGGCTCCCACACCTATGAGCCTCCTACTTGGGCTCTAATACCATGTCAAAAATGACCAATAGAGGATACGCACATTGGAAGATTGATAGAATAGCCCAGGAGCTCACACAATGTGTTGTGGGGTGTGGAATCACAAACTTCTCAAACTTATATGCATAGCATAGGTGTGCAGACTCATCAATAGACAATGAACCAACCAAATATAGCAGACACCAAAATAATACATTCCCGTCCAAAGCTATGGATACAATACAAAAGAGATAGATCCAAAGTCCCACCAATGGTGTGGTCCTCTGATCTTACCACAAGGTCCTTCTCCTATCTATCGGCTATCTCTAGACTTGAGCCCGCATGCTCCACCTCAAGCTTCAGTTGACTTTCTGTCCAGATCACAACACCTTGATGCCCTAAGAGAAAGCCATGGTTCACAGCCCTTGAGAGCTCAGCACACCTTCTACTCTCCTTTACCTATAGGATGAGGCCCAAGGAAGTGTCTTCTGGCTGCTCCTGTCTGCTATCTTTTCGACTCAACTATTGGATGATGAATGAGGGCTAAGGCCTCTCCTTTTATAGGCCCAAACCTACCCAAAATAATCGACCAAGGGAGGGGCAAATAATCGACTCAGTCAGCAACTCCCTGGCCGACTTGGTCTGTCAAAACCCCCCCCTTGGGGCCCTTAAAACCAGAACTTTTTCCCTTAATTCTATGCAAGGGCCCGGCCCCTTATGCAGGCGAACTTGGCCAGTCTCACCAACCCTAACCAACCGACCTTCTGGTTGACTTGTTTGGTTGGATCTCCTGCCCTATATAAGGGCCTTTGTGGTCCTCTTTGCAGGCACCTCTTCCCTGCCATGCTGCACCATATGTTCCTGTTGGATCTACCCTTTGTCAAGCTCTCTCCAACCACATGTGCAGCTCCGTACTGCTACTAAGTTCACCCACCCTGCCCACACATGCCTTCTAGCTGGTTTCCCTATACAAGCCTGTCCTCTCCATCCATGGACAGCCACATGGCACTCCTTTACTGATTATGCCCACCATGGTGGCCCTTATCTATCAAGTACTTCATCTCTCTCTAGGCATACCTTGCCCTAGGTATCCCTCCCCCATGATGTCCTCATTTGGGGGCTTACAAATGGGAATGTGGCCTTTCCAACACTTATTTCTATCTAGGAAACCTCTTTACTTTTGCTTTTTTGGTTTTATATTTTTATTCATCATCACTTATGCATGTGTTTCCAAATATACATGTATTCAATTCCAATTTATTGCTTTAACATTTAGGGTATAGGTTTAAAGCCATTTATTTTGCAAAATAATTGGTCATTCTTGTATACTTAAACAACAAACACACCTAAAGAATCTCTTGTTAATGAATTATCCAATCATGGTCAAATTTATCAGGACCGTGGATTGATAGAGGTTGGAGGTTTGTTTATTGGGATTGAGGACCAAATACCAACTAATTAAAGGACAGGAGTACCAAGTGACCAAATGACTGAAGTACCAAGTGATCACATTAGACTACCTAGTGATTGGAGAACTTAAGTATCGAGCGACTCTCAACTAGAGTATTGAGTGACCAAATGATTGGAGTATCAAAGACCAAGAGACCATGGTACCAGGTGACTAGAGTAATAGATGACCATGGCCTTAAATCAGCAATGACCACAGTTGAAGTACTGCAAATGCAAAGTTTGTAGTTGGAGCCACTTAGGAGGAAGAGGAGGGAGGAGGAATTGTTAGCCGCTTGACACTCGTCCATTGGTCCAAGTGGGCTAATGGAGTAGACCATCTTGGAGCCACACATTGTTGTGATACCACAAGGAGGACTCAAGTATCACAAGACAATGAGGCCTTTTGGTACATGCTAGGGATTCAAAGATTATCAAGGAGGCAAACTGTGGTCTAGAGCGGCTTGTGAGATAGGATGGAACAGCTATCAATGGAAGCTATAGGTGAGTCATCAATGGGAGGTGAGACAAGAGACCCTACCTAGCCCTTTGCCATTCCCAAATGATACCCTCTTCATGCTCTCCTCTCCTAATCACATTCCTCAAAGGCAATGGCCAACACCTCTCCCCCTAACCGAGAGCCACAACCTCCTTAGGCACAAACCCCATGAATCACCCCATCAGATGGGATATTGCTTGGATTCCTTACCATCTCATAATTTGATTGGTAATATATCTTAGTGCGCAGGCCATCTCTATGTCCGCTCCATGCATCATATGTCCTATTCTCTCCTACAGAGGCTATACGCCTCAACTGATGTATTAAAATCATGTGACAAATGGAAGTACCTAGGTTAGGATGGTCTCACTATGGAGTCTTTCTTGTTCTTGAATACATAACAAAGAAGATATAACAAGCTGTATGTCCTCCCCTACATTGATACATTTATCAGTGTATAGGGAGATATAGGGAGATACTAGGATACCCTCAAGCCTGTTCGATTGTATATGATCAATTATATGCTTGGCAAAATTAACAAATGCAAGATTCTTGGGACAAAGGTTTGGTCAAGTTGCTCCCAAAAAAGCAATTATGTGAATCATTTATTGATTGGAGACCTATTTCTCTTATGCCAATCATTTATAAGATGGTTGCTAAAGTACTTGTTCATCGAATCAAAGGTTTCTTAAATGATGGTCTGCGTATTGCCTAATATGGCTTCATTCCTCGTGACAAATCATGGACAATGTTGCCAATGCCTAGATTGGGATAGAATACGCAAAGTACACTCAACAAAATATACTCCTACTACAAGTTGACATTACTAAGACTTTGATACTATTCAATGGAATTCATTCAAAGACCATGCAAAATTTGGGATTTGGGCAAAAAATACATGTTCTACATTAGTTATATTCTGATAGTAAAGCTTGCCCCCATTCTATTCCGATCGATGGACTCTCCATCATTCAGTAAAACAAGAATGCCCTCAAAGTTCATTACTATATACCATAACCACACATCTTATGCTTTGATACATGGAGCACATTCTTTTTATAGATACTTTACATGGTTTGGAGAATCATGGAAGAGACCTTGTGAACTTTACATGGCTTGGAGATTCATGGAAGATAGCCCATGATTTCACAAGCTTATGCTAAAGATTCCTAAAAATACTAAGACGGATCTTTTGCAACTCATGCATGTTTTATCATTATAAGGGCTCGGGTACTTGACTTGAATGTGAATTTCAAAAAATTTTAACCTCCGCCACAGCTCAATAAAGACTCACACCATATTTTGGGAGAATTGTCTTGCTCGATCAACTTGTTCGCTAGCTTGATTATCCTTTGGGGCTGATGGTCACTCCCTTCCAAATTCCTTAAATACTCACAAGGAGCTTTTGCAATTGAGAGAATTGTCTTGCCTTTCGGGTGGTCACTCACAATGTGACTCACTTCCACTTGTGTCTCGCATCATATTTTGGGACAATTGTCTTACCCGATCAACTTGTTCACTAGCTTGCTTATCCTTTGGGGAGGATAGTCACTCGCTACCAACCAACAAATTGGATGCACTAACAATGCTTAAAATGTTAGAATATTGAAAACTAGCTAAGTGGCCACTACATGTTAACTTAGTATGGCCCAATTAATTTTAGTTGCCCACACAATTATATTTTCCTTTAAAAATGCTTGGCAAGAAGGATATTCCATGCTCCATGTCCACTTTTATGGAGACACCGAAAAGAGCATTAGAATACTCTCTATGAATCATCTTTCTTCATCGAAAATGCATGGTGGTCAATGTTCATATTCTCATTTTGGCACATAACAAGAAAATGGTGCTATATTTTTGAAAGGCAATCGGCCTTTGGTTGCTATGATATATTACTTGTTTTCGAATTTAACCACTCATGCTTTTGGCCTCTATCACCACACTCAATGGGAATTTCTTTTGGGCTATATTAGTGAGAGTTAAGAACTATCCTTTTATTTCCAAAAGATCGGCCCTTGGTTGCTATGATACATTTGTTGTCTTCTTACTATTTCTGAAGGAGGGAGAGAGGCATACCAAGCCCACGTGGCACGATTATGGAGGCTCAAGAAGCCAACGTGGCACGATTGTGGAGGCTCGGGGAAGCATTCAAGAGGTTCGGGTGAGGAGGAGAGAGAGGTTCAAGAGGCTCTAGATCTTTCGCACCGTTAGATCAAGATCTTTCGTACCATTAGATCAAGATGCTTTAGATGAAGACCAAAGGGAGGCTACCGGCAATTGATGGTAGAAGAGGGCAGAGTTTAATGGCAGTAGAGGGCAGAGAGTTTAATGCTTGCACAGTCTGGCCGGCCGCCAGTGCTGGCTCCTACCACGTGCCGATTGCACGTGGTAGCCAATCACATGAGCGACTATGAGGTGGCGCAACTATGAGGTGAGGTGGCACAACACTGTGCACACGCCATGTCGCATGTCATAGTGCAAGAGGCAGAGAGGCACCGTGTGCCATGTGGCATCTCACACCACTACCAATCTGACCGTGCAAGACACGCCAGCCAACAGCACTGCCAACTGCCAATCTAACCGCGTGCAACACAAGAGATAGATGAGAGAGATGAGACTAAAGGGAGTGGAGAGAGAGGAGACTAGAGAGAGAAACCAAGAGTAGAGAGAGAAAATGAAAGAGAGAGAGAGACAGAGACAGAGACAAAGAGAAAGAGAAGAAGAGAGACTGCCACTTGGAGAGAGGGAGAATTATAAATATAAATAAACATAAATAAACAAATATATGTGTGTGTACGTGCGCATGCACACGTGTGTGTGTGTAGAGAGAGAGAGGCAGCATCATTTTGACACCCGAAACAGAAATGCATAAGGTATGGTGCACACTTCTGAGCGATCTCATCCACATATTTCCTACAAATGAGCCTCAATCTTTCGCAATCATATTTGTTATTCACACTGCCTCTACTGTGTATCTGTATATATGTATATATGTATGTATGTACATATATATATATATATATATATATATATATATATAGAGAGAGAGAGAGAGAGGTATTTTAACTTCGTAGCAAAAATGCAAGGAGCCGAATGGACTCATCCGAAGCAATTCTTAGAAATTGAACACACACACACCCCACGACCTGAATCAGAGCCTCAATCGATTTCACAAAACTTGGAGGGGAAGGCTGAGAGAGAGAGAGAGAGAGAGAGAGAGAGAGACTTGGAGAGGCAGAGAAATATAAAAACACACACAAATCAATATATAAATATATAAAAACGCAAATCAATATATAAATATAAACACACACACACTTTTTTTAGTGAAAGAACACACACACACACTCTTTTTACACACTCACACACACACACATATTTATATTTATATTTATCTCTATTTATATTTATATAAATAAATCTATATTTTAGACGAGTGCTACTGTTGCAATCCGACAATTATCATATACTAAGCATTGATTGTTTCTTTTTCTAATTCACGTGAGACTCATGGATGAGAGGCTTTATGTATGTACCAAACAAATTGGAGAAATTTTCATGATTCACAAAATTTGGGAGCATATCCTTGCAAACCTGAAGAACATGGTCTCATCCTCATTCTACAAAACCCTATGGACAATGGAAAGATCATCTATGAGTTGCTATATTTTCATAAGAAACAGAGCGAGTACAGAATAGTAGACGTTTGGTTAAAGGAATCCTTCTAATAGATCAAAAATCAATGCCATGAGATGTTCACGAACTAATTGAAAAGGATCTTTATCTAGAGTGGCTCTACTAATTGCTCAGATGAGGCTCGAGTATTAGATAGGCAAGGTCCAAGCTAAGTTTGCATTGCAGGGTCCAGAGTCAATGTGGAGAGATCTATCAAGGAAGCCACAGGTTAAGAAGTAGAGCAACGCCCCGAGGTGAGAGAAAAAGGACAATAAATATATATATATATCTTCAAAGATGCTACTATAACCTATGACGAATAGATGTTTTATTATTATCAAAATCTTTGTTGCATAGACCAACTTTAATTCGAGAAACTTTATTCCTTGAAACAAAGATAACGAAGGTCCTAAACAAAAATATACGGGTCTTAGAGGTGTCCACAAGAATGAGAAGGGAGGGCCATGTGTGTATGCATGTCAAGAAGACACTCACAGGGGAGAGAGCGCACATGAGTACGTGATGAAGAGAAAAATATTATACGCGCACTTAGAGAGAGAGAGAGAGTGTGTGTGTGTGATAGGTAGGTAGAGAGAGAGAGAGAGACACACACACACACACACACACACAAAAAGATGTTTTAGCACCTTTATGTGCTTGCATGAGGGAGACAGCTACAGAGATAGAGAGAGGAGGGGGGGGGGGTTTCAAATCCTCAATCAAACATATAATGGCTTCTCATCTAGTTGAGCCAAGCCAAGTGGTGGCTATGTTGGAGGCGGGGCTTGATTTGACTTTAAATTATGTTTCATGAAATTATAAGATCCCTCCTTGAGAACCAGCGGAGCGAGTCTCTAACCCGTCGTAGAGACCCAACAAGCCAATAATCAAAAAATGGAGAAGGAAAGTGTGTTCTAGTCGAAGCTGGAGACATTGCACCCATGTCACCTCAAATGCTTTTGAGACTTACCGACAGTGAGCGTCTTGCATGCTACCCTTCAAAATGTGCTAATCGCCATTCCTATTACATTCCTATTTTTTGTTGAAAAACCCACCTTCTTCATTTGTCAAAAGGATGTCTTCTATTATAGCTACGACCTAGCAAATGACTTTTAGAGGGATAATTTTGTCCCTTATGACTATGAGCTCTAGGACCTAAGGTGGTGGAAGATGGGATGTTGGAAGAAATTCTTACAAGCATTCACCCACATATTTGTCGAATTTGTAGTAAAATGGGATATGGGCGTTAGCAAGTATTAGTGAGAGTTGTGTTTACCAACATCTATATTTCTTTATTTCTAAGGTACTATGTGGTACTCAGAGGGTAGCGCCATGTGGCATGCCTTAACACGACCTTCCATGGGCTTGAATGTCATGGCTTGAATGTCTCACCACAACCTACCTTGAACATGGAAACTATCAATGATATACAAAATAAACTCTCATGCATTGCTAGTTAACACACTACTTTCCTTTTGATCAGGGTATCCATGGAACAAATCTGTCAATCCTGATGCAATTTACAGTTGACAATAGCGATCTCAATTGCATTACGATTGGTGCTAAACTTCCTCCAAAAACTTTGCTATAGTGAAGATTTTCAATCACATTATTGAAGCGAAAGGAAGAGATCGATTGGCTTATGAAAATTCAAGTAACTCTAAATTAAAATTCATTGAGTTACTAATTACAATTTTACGAGTTTGGATGATCTCTTTGGATCTGGAATGATAAGTCATTGGAGCTAACAGTTATTTGTCTTTCAAGGAGAGTGGAATAAATAAGCACAAGAGAAGAAAAGGCAGAGGCACACAACAACAATACTAATTGTAATTAGATATCTCAAGGTGCCTTAAGAGATAAAAAGATGAAGGTTGAGAAAGTAAGGCGAAGGACAATGAAATTAGAGGAGCATGCGAAACAACTTGCCCTTTAGTCGTAGCTCTCGAATAATTTGGCAAAAAATAATGAGCTGTAGTAATGAGCTTGAAAAGCAACCTTAACAAGGTAGTAAACGTCTATGTCCTTCTCCATCTTTGAAGTTCTTCTACAAAAGATGTTTCCTTTGTTGGAATACTGAAAGGAAAGAGTAGAGTGAACACAAAATCAGAATACTTGCTTATAGAATGAAGAAGAAAGAGGTCCTTAAGTAGGCACCTCATACAAGGTCACTGACATCACTGATGACCTCAAAGCTCCACAATCATCTCCTCAATCTGCTCCTAGATTCACTCAATCATCCTATGTGGCTTTTCCACCACCTAACTATGCTTGTGGGCACCTAACTGTGCCTCTAGCACTCACACATAGAAACATAAGGTGTGCCTGAGGCATACACCTTGAGATATCCCAACAAACCCCCCCTCAAGGGAATGCCTCAAGCTATGTCAAGGATACATCTAGTCTCATAGTTTCTCATGCCATCTCATGGTGGTCAAGGATAAATCTATGGCTAGGTTCTCATGCTAGCAAGGGTTTCCTTGGGTGTAAGGTAAACAGAAAGGGATACAAACATACCTTCCAATGGTTATCTCCCCTACATGTACATGCACACAATGTCTGTAGGAGGTACCATGGAACAAAACATACACATGGCCTACATCATAAGGTGACCAGAGGTGTTTACAAAACACACAAAACACAATAGTTTATTTTCATTCATTTTGGAGGACTATCCAGGCTGAGTACCTTGACATAAAAGAGAGATCTGGAGCATACATAGAGATGTTTTAAAATGCATAATCTTCATGGGATGCCTCATCTTGTGGAGGCAAAATATCCATGTCAAGGCAAGGTCTTACCACATGGGCAGTGTCTAGTGCCTTATAAGATGGTACTATGATAGAACAAGTGGATCTGAAAGTCATATCCTTCAAGAGAACAATTATCTTGTCATCTCCATAGTTGTGTAGAGAAGCATATCTTAAGTATCTGACCTTCATCTTTTTCTTGTACTTGGAGTCAAATAAAAGTTCTATGAGAGGGTAGATCTCTGTAGTTGCTTCCTTTTTGGCAACCATTGTTTTGGCAATCTTCAACAAGGAAGTCAGGTTGGCATTTTCATCCTTTGTAGCATAACAAGACATTGCTTTATGTTTTGGCTTTCACATATTTTGCATAAGCAAGCCATGAGAGGCTCTAACCCAAGTATTGGGTAGTGTCTTCTCTCTTACAAGGCTTAGAATAACAACTGAAATGCTTCAAAATATAAGCATTTAATGTAGCAAAGTCTTGTGACCAAATTTCAAACAATGATGCTTTCACTTACATGCTTCATAGAAGTGGATGAAATAAACACTTTCCAATCAAAACCAGGTCTAGCAAGTCAAAACAAAACTGAATCCACACTTGTACTGAAGTTATTGAAAGCTTCAAAAAACCAGAAATGCTAGAGTAGCATTTTATGTAGCATCATCTTCAAAAACTTGTCCAAAACTGTCAAAACTGAAAAGCTGAACTTGGAGGGCTTGTAGCTCACTCTTCAAAGCAAGGAAAAGAGGGCTTTCTGAAGCAAAAGAAAGCTCATATACCAGAGAAGGTCCAGCACAGAGGTTGGACGAAATGGTACGCACTTTTGCCCGAGAGAGTTGCTACAAGCTGAAACTGAGTTTTGACGATTTCTCCCTCGTTACTGAACCAAATGACCTGAAAAATGGCTCAAAATCTTCGTCTTGAGGTCGCCCATCTACTCCTAAGAGGGCTCAGGCAATGGCAGAGTATGCAGGGAGTATTGAGCAACAGAAGAAATTCGCTGTTTGGAGAATGGCAGCCACCACAGACGTTTTTTCTTCAATTGCTTGCAGGTGGAAGTTCGCCCATACTAGAGGAGTTTCCAGCTCAGAGGGTTTGGGCAATGGTCGTTTGTAGATGGAGAACCAAGCTCTCAAAGATTTTGGGAAGAAAGAGGAAAATGGAGAAGAAGAAGATGAAGAAGAAGATGATGATGTGGCAGAAATGGGCTCAAGGGGGATCAAAGGGCTCTGATACCATGTTGGAATACTGAAAGGAAAGAGTAGAGTGGACACAAAATCAGAATACTTGCTTATAGAATGAAGAAGAAAGAGGTCCTTAAGTAGGCACCTCATACAAGGTCACTGACATTACTGATGACCTCAAAGCTCCACAATCATCTCCTCAATCTGCTCCTAGATTCACTCAATCATCCTTATGAATGCAAGGCCTGATGTTTAATGAACTTGATGACTACAAGGTCCAATTCTAAAAGTTTGTAGTTGTAGAAAGAAAGCAATGAGAAATGTGATTCAACTTCAACATGCTATTGACAATGTGTTGGAGGGACCAAGAAAGTTTCAAACATGCATATGTTCCTCGCATTGTTCTCTATGCTAGGGGATAAGCAACAGATTGATGACTTTCTGCTACAACCTGTTTGCCGTAAGCTGTTGCAACCTACTTCTTCCTCACCTAAGCCAATAGACTATACATAGTTGGAAGAAATGGTCCAATTTGGTGATACAAAGATCCATGAAGCTTTAAACTATTATACTATCCCATCATTCAACCTTGTATTGGGTCTATGAGAAGCTACAAACTTAGGTGGGGGAGAGAGGAGAGGAGAGGAGAGTGGGCAAGAGAGGAGAGAGAGAGAGAGAGAGAGAGAGAGAGAAGAGAGTAGAGAGACGTGCAAGATACGAGAGAGATTATACATACGTTATATTAATTTATAAATAATTTCTTAAATAATAACCAAATTTAAATAATTATATAATATCTAAAACAAATGAATATACATATATTTATATATGTATAGTCTACATATGTTATACTAATTTATAAATTATTTCTTAAATATTAACCAAATTTAAATAATTATTTAATATACAAAATAAATACACACACACATATACACATACATAGATATATATATATATATATATACACATATATATGCATATACATATACGTGTATATATATATATATACACATACATAGATATATATATATACACATACATAGATATATATATATACACATATATATGCATATACGTGTATATATATATATATATACACACACACACATACACAGATAGATACACAGATAGATAGATAGATAGATAGATAGATAGATAGATAGATAGATAGATACACATATATATGCATATACATATACATACATATATATATTACTACTACTTTAGAAATGTTGGCACACTCACATAACAATCGTTGAACTTATAAGCATGCACACAAAGTTCTAGACTCAAAAGAATAGTCTCTAAAAATGTTTAAAATTTATAAGAAGCATTTAGATACTAAGATTTATAAATAAAATCTTAGACCCAACATAGAGAGTCACTAGCCCATCATAGAAAGATCAAGTTACTCTTAACTTTTCTACTCATGCTTTTGGCCTCTTACATCATGCTCAATGGAATTTTTCTTATAGGCTTTATTAGTGGCAGAGTTGTGTACTATTCCTTTATGTCCACAAGTTTTTCAAATTGGAAAGCTTTTACATGGAATGGTTGTGTCTCTCAATGCCACTTTTTTTCATTCTTAGAGTTTGCATTTTCAAGGGTCTTTGCTCAAGGGTCTTTGCTCGTCGAGATTATTTGCAAATTCACTTTTCGAACTAAACCAACAATAAATTAATATTCCTATAAAATACTAGAAATTACGACTTAAGAATAATATTTCTCAAGACAAGTCAGTCCCCATAGCATTGAAATAGCTACATTTATCATCATCTTTGCTTTGTTCTCATAATATTGATATAGCTAGGTCTATCATCACCTTTGCTTTATTGGTTGTCCCCATTGACAAGACACTTCTCAAGACAAAAGACCAATATTTTCTTTTTTTTTAAGTCACACCTTGAACATGGAGATTGATCTTAGAACAAGTAAATGAAGATAACTTGCAACTTCCAACTTCAGATATTCCATCGCATTTGATGCAAAAGAGCAATAAGCATCCGAAGTCTCCATTTTAAACCTGTGGACTATTGATATATCCTTCAAGTATATGTTAAGAGGTGCGAATCTTGGCATGCCTTATCCTCCATCACATGCCAGAAGCAAAATAATATAAGAAATATAAAGAAACCTTGACATACGGTAAGGCCTAGTAAGGATGGTTAGAGATCTGGCAAATCATCATTGTTCAACTACGCATCCACATGAGTTTGGGATGTGCCGAATGGCTGTAGTGAGGACCGCCCATTCACCGAGTGACCCAAAAAACGGTAATAGATAGCAAGGACATTCACCGAGTGACCCAAAAACCGGTAATTGATAGCAAGGGGACATTGACAGAGTGTAGCCCGACGCAAGCTTACGATGAGGAACTCAGTTGAGAATGCATCTGAGCTCCAAATGTAATCGCCTATTTGTAAAACAAGAAAGAATAGCGCAAGCATTGTTTAGGAGGACAAACTGAGACGAGCTTTCACGAATTTCAGAGCAATAACTTATCCTACTGCAACTAAAACTAAACATGTTAAAGGTCCGACGAATACAGAGAAGCGTGTTAAAGGACTAGGGAAAAGCCAACCAAACATTGGGGTACTGTTACCGAGAAACAATGCTTCTCGTGAATCGCCTGTGTGAAGATCCGCCTCTACTCTTTGGTAATTGAATTCAGAGACGTACGCACATAAACTACAGCAGATTACGGAAATTCCGAAATAAGCTAGAAAGCACGCCACATGACAGGCAACAGGAAATGTGCTGCTTCAATAGACACAGGCAGTGTGAATAAAGCACGACGCCTGCAACACGAAGCAACTACTTTCATCTAGCACAAGCTTAGGGCCGCATCTTCCGGAATCAGAGCGGCCCGGGGTATTGGATTGTGCATAGTTCAAACGTAATTTCACAATCTAACGGAGGCCACGCAACAGAAACTTGAAATCCACAAGCATCCTACCGGATACGATCTCGCAAAGGGGTGTCTCCTCAGCCCAAATTTCTGCAAAAGCTCTCAAGTCCGGCTACAAACGACGGATCAAGAATTGTGTTTCATCATCAGAGCCCCAAACACTTTGATGAAATGAAATTATATGAATACGAAGCCCTAGCTTGTGTAC
Source organism: Dipteris shenzhenensis (assembly GCF_047967505.1). Lineage (NCBI taxonomy): Eukaryota > Viridiplantae > Streptophyta > Polypodiopsida > Gleicheniales > Dipteridaceae > Dipteris > Dipteris shenzhenensis. The sequence continues at coordinate 44,200,340 of NC_141602.1, read as the reverse complement.
ATAAGTTCGTGAAACCCTAACCCTAAAACCCTAACCCCCACAGGTTTTTTTGCTAAAATATAACTACATTGCCTAAAATATAACCGACTTTCAAATTTGTGAGGCAGTTAAAATATAACTGAATGTGCCTAAAAGTTTGAGGTTTTACAAAAGTGAGAGAATCTGATTAACACTTGAAAATGAAAATCTTGCAGGTCCATCGTACATAGTTTGGAGGTTTTCTATGAACACCTACTATACTATTACTACCATTAACCATATTTAGGTTAATTAATTTAATTGTGGTTAGGCTAACTAAGCTTGAAAAAGAAAGAAAGAAAGGGGTCCCCTTCTTTCAATTTTCCTCAAATTTGACCCTAATTTTTTTTGTTTTATTGTGGAGGGGGCTATATTGCAAAGGCTATATTTTGGTCGTTTGGGCACCAAATTAATCCCTATTGAAAACCCAAATTTCAATGCCAAAATTGGGAAGCCATCCTAACTAAAGTGCCAGTTTTGATTGCAAAATTACTTAATTTTGCATTACCATTTAGACGAGCTCACACAACAAAAGTGAGAACTTAGATCTATCTTCACCAAATTCTTAAATACATCAAATGAGACAATCCTAATAGCATTTGTGCATTCTTTAATTAGAATATACAAGATAATTGAAGACAATGCCTATTGCTCAAACTATACCAAAGATTAAATCATCTTCAATTCCAAAGGGTCAAACCCTACAGGTTGGACAAGCTAGTGGAATTTAATACTTTTTCAAACTACTCTCCTTCAAACTTCCTCAAATCAGTTGATTAATTCTCCCACGGAGTAAGCAACCCCAATAGTGCTTCAATCACCCCTAGGGAACTCTCAAAACTTGGTATTGACTAGTGATTCTCTTTCACCACCATAAAAATCACCATCAGGAATAGCTTTGTCCTAGCGCGATAGGACAAATGCAAAGGAATCTAAGATACATTGAGAGACATCATCTACCAAAGCTTAGGAGAATATGTTGATGAGAGAAGGTGAGGATTGAGAGACCCATTCAAAACTTTGATGCACATTAGGTTAGGAAGACGATAGCGAATTATGGTAATTAATAGTGATATTAATCTACTAACACTACAAGGTAATGTAATATTTTAGATGTTTTTTGGATTGCAAATTTTTTGTAGGCTTCAGTGAGTTGATAGCTCATGGAAGATAGTTGCTCTATCTTTGTTAATTTCCTTGCAGATTCAGGTTACATAAACTTTCAAATTGATTTTACAAGGATTCCTAGATTGTGAACGCTAGAGACACTAGGAAAACTTGTTGGTCATCCGTAAGCAAAACCTACAATTTTATGTAGCTAGTGGTAGAGGCATAAAGCATATAGAGCAAGTTATGTATTTGAAATGAAGGGATGAGAACCTTTTCTTGTAGGATGAAGTATGATGCATTTGACATGTGGTTCATTGAAGATATTGGACATTAAAGTGGATTGGATGAATGATTACACTTTTAATATACAAATATCCCAATTGGTATCACGTGTAAACATGAGGCACGTGGATAACACATTGGGAGTTCTAAGATTGGCACTAGTATGTGTGCCTTGATTTGGTGTGGGCTTAAATAAATGTTAGCTTCCGTTCTATCTTCTGCTCCAGGAATAAAACTGACGGCGAGACAGGGTACTTATGTCAGGTGAGTGGGAGTGTACTCTACAAAAGGAGCAAAATGTACTTCCTTGGTGATGTTCTATATAGCTACATTTTGGTAGCAAAATTAGATTAATTGATAATGCTATATGGTCGAACACTCAATTGAATCTTTTTTATGTTATGATATCAAAGGTTCTCTCTCATGTTTTTTAGAATTTGATCAGTTTAACATATTCTCTTTCATGTTGTCGACTTCTACATGGTTGAGTTTGGCATTGAACATCAAGGTGTATGATGAGTGTTAGGACTTTTTTTAAACTATGGAACATTTATGGTGCCTTGAATAGGGAGGTGCCCTTGGATGTACCTCTAGCTAACATGAATGATTTGATAAGGTTTGACTAGGTTTATAGTAATCACATGTGGTCTTGCAACATCAATTACAAGAGGAGCTTTGCATTGATCCTGTAGTCCGAATAAAAGGTTTTTATGTTCTAATATATCTTTTTTTATCAATGGATGCAAGCGAGTGGAGTCCTTTACTGTGTTTTGTGTTTACTATACAGTTTTGTCAAAATGTGGAACTCCTTAGGATATTGCAAAATGTCTAGACAAGGTTGTACCATCTAATTCTATATGTGTATAGGATGGAGAAGGGAGATTTTTCATCTTGCTTATTGCCATCCTTGACATAACCTTAATTTTTATTCTCTTCTCCAAATGTAGGACTATCTATGGCATGGTGATCTCATAAAGATAGATATAAAGGTCCTCTACTTGTTTAAAAATGAGTATCCAAGCATTTTTAGCAATCATTGCTCATATGGATATACATAGATTGATTCAAGAGTTTTATGGTGATCTACTATCATCAGATGTTGATTGCCAATAACTTTTTCTTATCAAATTCGGTGTATTGATTGGTGCTGTATTTGGGAGTTCTCACTTAGGGAAGTAGATAACGCACTCTCCATGTTACAAAAAGCTTTCAAAAGTCATTGCAATAATTATGAGCATTGATCGCTCACAATATGAACAATACAATATGGATTCTAAGAATACAAGTAAATATTTTTATCAAGTATATGCAAAATATTATCATGAAGACAATAGTGGCAAGAAATGTATTATCTCTGTTGCCCCTTTTAGTTCTAAAGAACATCCAAAATGGATAAAGATTTACTAATATAGGAATTCCCTACATTTGGAAATACATCAAGTAGTGGATAGGACATCAATGTAAATTTGATTATTCCAAGGAGGATATTAGAAGGAATAATTTCATATCAAGTTGGCCATAAGCTATAGCAGAGTTGAGTGATCTTAGTATCATGGTGCTGATCACTTTTGAAATTAGGCAATGCTTAGCGGTATGGTAGAGGGTACTACTATTTACAATAGAGCTTTAAAATGCTTGCCATGGATGGTAAGCCAACACACAAGGACACTGCCATGGTTTATATTGTAGTCACAAGACATTGATACCACCTATAAAAGCCTTGGATGTATGGAATCTACATGAGGCCCTATCTAAAGTGTAATTGTGGGGCATTAGGTGCACCATGCCCTCATACAATTATGTGGTTCGACCATGTAGTATGGTATAGTCTTAGTCATGTTTACAAGTTCATGTAGGGTAGTAACCTTGCTATCAAAATGTACTCTTTCCTTCATAGTGCTATTTTTTTCTTATATACTAATTTAAATAGGAAACGATCTTTTCATGCTATCAAGATATGGTTGTGGAGGGTGTCATATTGGTCCTTGAGGATCCAAAATCAAACTTGTTCCTTGGGTTGAATGGTAGGCGTGTCCATCTTTTTGTCAAAACACTAAATCCAAAAAGAGCTAGGATAGTTGTAGGGAGATAGCCTTGAAATACTAGAATTTCAAAATGCTCCCTATACATGTGGTGGAAGATGGGGTGGTGCTCCCAAGAGAGTGTATTTAGGCCCCTTACTGGGAGGGGCAGAGGTCAAGAGATAACTAGCCATTAAATTGTCATCTCCCTATGGGTCATTCATAAGAATTGATAGTGGCCGTGGAGATACATTTAGCTCCATATGCGACGATGGCAATAGATTTTCATCTAGGAGCTCACTTGTTGAAGATAATACCCAGCTAAGAGAGTAATTTTTTAATCTTATCAAGTCTAGGATTGATAACTCGTTTGAAACATGGATGCCCTTTTTTGAAACATACAAAGGAATATGATTATACATACATCATTCATGTCCTTTTTTATTACCCTCCTTAGAGGGTATTGATCTAAAAATATTAATTTGCCGTGCATGTTGCATATATGAAATTAGACTTGAGGATTTTGTTGATGTCATGTTTTCATGGAAGTTTCAAAAAACATGAGTACTCTTCTTTATTCACCTAAAGATACATTTTGTGCCAATATGGACATATAATGTATGTGCCACAATTTTCATTGGACATCAATGAATGGATGGACACAACATATTGCAAATGCGCTTGAAACATCAAAGATGTCTCTACATGCTACAATGTGTTTGTGTTGCATCAATAAAGGTTCTCAGTTGTCCCTCTAAAATGAATGTATTTGGAGTCAATAAGAGGTACTCTGCCCTAGGTTGTCCCCCAAAAATGAATGTATTGCCTTTTACTTTGATTTGATGGTATTGACTACCCAATTCAAAGTAAGGGGGGGTGACAAGTGATGGTTTGCCCTTGCCAATCGCAAGCTGACTGCGAAGTCACTATCACACGGGAGCTATTGGATAATTGGACTTACTCTTTGCAGTATTGCGGTAGAGGGGGGATCGGTGTACTCTTTGCATGTTGGGTCTCATACTCTTTGCTCTGAATGGGGGTGTTGGAGATATCATAGCCAAAGAGTGTGTTGATGTGACGTATGGTGTGTTGTACTAGGAGATCTAGTACTAGTCTTTGTGTGAGTCATGTGTGAGTGCCACGTGTCACTATGGGACTTATCCCATATGCACTTGGTGCAAGTGTGTGATATCAGGGCTCCAACATGGAAGAGATACCCTTTACTCTCATGTTTGTGTTGCTCGAAACCCTCCAACACCAAAGGGAGCCCGCTATGGAAATCCCTTTGGTGGACAACTTTTGAAAAAATCAAGAGCTTTATAGTCTTCTCTGGTAAAGGGGCTTCCATGGCTTTAGATTTGATTTCGGTGTCTATTATTTTCCAAGAGAACCTTTTGAGTGATGAAGATCTTATTAGAGCCAATCTTCTTTTCAAGAAGGGGCTTCAAAGCTAGGGTTAGTTGTGGGACAAGACTACTTGGAAGTTGAAGAGTTGGCCAAAAATTAGAAGAGGGTTTGTCCTCACCAATAATCAACAAGAATTAATCATGAATATGAGAGTGCTCTCAACGGAAGCAGAACGAAAGAGGGAGAGAGAGAAACAGAGAGCCACACAAGTTTTTGGTGGGTGCAGAACACCCTAATCTTCTTTTTCATTCATTTATATATGTGTTTGAGTATTATACATAACCGGGGTAAAGGCACATTGACCTTTAACCCCCACAACCTCCCACTTAAAGGACAATGTGCCTTTAAGGGAGAACAACCAGTGAGCATACTATCCAATGCCCATTAATACACAACAATACTCAAACGGCTGACTAGGTAGACTCTTCGTCAGCATATTTGCAGGGTTATCATCTGTATGAACCTTGACAAGCTCTATGCGCTTGTCCTCAAGTACCTCCCTGATGAAATGGTACCTGACCTCAATGTGTTTGGTCTTTGCATGAAAGACCGGATTCTGTGCTAGCTGAATAGCACTCATGGAATCATTATGCAATGTCGGTACACCTGTATGAATCCCCAAATCTCCCATAAGCCGATCAAGCCATATAGCCTCCTTGCAATCCTCTGTGGCTGCAACATACTTAGCCTCTATGGTAGACAAAGCAACGCACTTCTATGCATGAGACATCCACGACACTGCACCACCTACAAAGGTGAACACGTAACCAGAAGTGGATCTCCTACTATCCACATGCCCTGCATAGTCTAAATCTGTGTACCCAAGGACATGCATGTCTCCTCTACCAAAGTAGATGCACATCTCCTTGGTACCCTTCATGTACCTCATGATGCACTTAACTGCCTCCCAATGCCTCTTTCTTGGATTAGCCATATACCGGCTAACAACTCCCACTGCAAATGCAATGTCTGGTCTAGTAGCTATCATAGCATACATAAGACTCCCAACCGCTGCTGCATAAGGAACCTTGGGCATCATGGCCCTCTCCTCATCTGATTTGGGACTACATGTACGACTCAGTTTCACATATGGAGGCAATGGAGTACTCACTACCTTCCCCCCCTCCATATTGAAACGCTGCAATACTTTTGTAACATACTCCTTTTGTGAAAGCCAAAGGAGTTTCCTACTCCGATCATGTGTGATGCGCATACCAAGAATATGACCTACAAGTCCCAAATCCTTCATATCAAAGGCCTCATGCAACTTGGCCTTTAGTGCATCTAGCTCATAAGTATTCTTGCTAGCCAATAGCATATCATCCACATATAGTGCCAGGAGTATCTGGCTATTATCCTTAACCCTTTTAGTGTAGAGGCAGTGATTAATTTCACTACTTCTAAAACCCTGGGACCGAATGAAAGCATCAAACTTCTAATACCATTCTCTAGGCGCTTGCTTAAGACCATGGAGACTCTTCTTCAGCTTGCAAACTAAATGCTCTTTGCCCTTTTCTTCAAAGCCTTCTGGCTGCACCATGTAAATTTCCTCATGCAGATCCCCATGCAAGAAAATTGTCTTGACATCCAGCTACATAAGCTCCATATCCTCTGCTGCCACTAGTCCAAGCATGCATCTAAGTGTGGTCATCTTCACAACTGGAGAGAATATCTCATCAAAGTCCACACCCTTCTCTTGCTTGAACCCTTCAGCGACCAAACGGGCCTTGTACCTAGGCAAATCATCACCTATGACCTTCATCTTGTAGACCCATTTACATGGCAATGCTTTCTTTCCATGTGGCAAAGAAACCAAGTCCCAAGTCTTATTCTTCATAAGTGAACTCATCTCTGATTGCATAGCATACTCCCACTTGCATTGATCCTTGCACATCATAGCCTCTCTATAGCAAGAAGGCTCCCCACAATCAGTAAGCATCACATAGTCTACCCCTAGAACAAACCTATTAAGCGGTCTAAACACTTTAGATGATCTTCTCAAGGGCATTTCAGCTTGATGTCCCACCTGCATATCAGCCACATTTGGCTCATCATTTCCACCAATAGATGATCCATCATCTACCCTTGATTGTATATCTGTGGGAGTACTTGGTGGTACCATTTCTTGCACATTTGGTGCATGGACAGCTTGCTATCTATCAACATATGCAAGTGGATTCACGTCTTGGAAAGTGATTCTCCTCATTTCCACATCCCATATGGGTGCCTTATGCATCTTCTTCTCATTGAAGGCTACATCATGGCTGCATATAATCTTCGTTGCTTCTGGATCCCAGAGACGATAGCCTATCTCTCCACTTTCACCATAACCCAGAAAGATGCATTTCCTAGACTTAGGATCTAGCTTCTTTCGAAGCTCTTTTGGTACATGTGCATATGCCTCACACCCAAATATACGCAAATGAGAGTAAGAGGGCTTCTTGCCACTCCATGCCTCTTCACGTGCACTGCAATCTTCATTGCCTCAGCCCAAAAACCACAAGAAAGGCTTGCATTGGAAAGCATGCATTGCAACCTTTCTTGAATGGTACGGTTCATCTTTTCTACAACTGGATTTTGCTCTGGAGTACGAGGGGATGTGAGCTCCCTCTTAATCCCACAGAAATGCTGAAAGTCATGAGAGAGACACTCTCCACCATTGTCAGTCCGTAGGCATTTAAGTGTTCTACCTGACTGATTCTCAACCAAGGCCAGCCATTTCTGAAATACCTAGAACACATCACTCTTCCAAGCTATAGCATAAGCCCACACTTTCCTAGTTGCATCATCAATGAATGTCACATAGTATTCAGCTTTGCCTAATGACCGTGTAGGCATGGGACCACATACGTCTGAATGCACTAAATCAAGCTTTTCAAACTCTTTCTTTTCGCTTCTTTTATGGGCTGATTTAGTCTGCTTCCCATAGAGACAGTGCTCACAAAATTCAAAATCAGAGAAACTTAAATGCAGTACATAACCCAAATGACATAAGAGTTTCATCCCATTTTGGCTCATATGGCCCAACCGGCAATGCCATAAAGAAGTGCTTGGCTGCTCGGTTATTGCAAGAACATGATCAAACACCCCTGATACATGTAAGGGATACAAAGTCCCACACTTGTGAGAGTGCTCTCAACGGAAGCAAGAACGGAAGAGGGAGAGAGAGCGAGAGAGAGAGACAGAGAGCCACACAAGTTTTGGTGGGTGCAGAACCACCCTAATCTTCTTTTTCATTCATTTATATATGTGTTTGAGTATTGTACATAACTGGGGTTAAGGCACAGTGACCTTTAACCCCCACAACCTCCCACTTAAAGGACAATGTGCCTTTAAGGGAGAATAACTAGTGAGCATACTATCCAATGCCCATCAATACACGACAATACTCAAACCGCTGACTAGGTAGACTCTTCGTCAGCATATCTGCAGGGTTATCATCTGTATGAACCTTGACAAGCTCTATGCGCTTGTCCTCAAGTACCTCCCTGATGAAATGATACCTGACCTCAATGTGTTTGGTCTTTGCATGAAAGACCGGATTCCGTGCTAGCTGAATAGCACTCATGGAATCACTATGCAATGTCGGTACACCTGTATGAATCCCCAAATCTCCCACTAGCCGATCAAGCCATATAGCCTCCTTGCAACCCTCTGTGGCTGCAACATACTCAGCCTCTGTGGTAGACAAAGCAACACACTTCTGTGCGCGAGACATCCACGACACTGCACCACCTGCAAAGGTGAACACATAACCAGAAGTGGATCTCCTACTATCCACATGCCCTGCATAGTCTGAATCTGTGTACCCAAGTACTCGCATGTCTCCTTTACCAAAGCAAATGCACATCTCCTTGGTACCCTTCATGTACCTCATGATGCACTTAACTGCCTCCCAATGCCTCTTTCCTGGATTAGCCATATACCGGCTAACAACTCCCACTGCAAATGCAATGTCTGGTCTAGTAGCTATCATAGCATACATAAGACTCCCAACCGCTGATGCATAAGGAACCTTGGCCATCATGGCCCTTTCCTCATCTGATTTGGGACTATCTGTATGACTCAGTTTCACATATGGAGGCAATGGAGTACTCACTGCCTTCCCCCCCTCCATATTGAAACGCTGCAATACTTTTGTAACATACTCTTTTTGTGAAAGCCAAAGGAGTTTCCTACTCCGATCACGCGTGATGCGCATACCAAGAATATGACCTGCAAGTCCCAAATCCTTCATATCAAAGGCCTCATGCAACTTGGCCTTTAATGCATCTAGCTCATAAGTATTCTTGCTAGCCAATAGCATATCATCCACATATAGTGCCAGGATTATCAGGCTACTATCCTTAGCCCTTTTAGTGTAGAGGCAGTGATCAATTTCACTCCTTCTAAAACCCTGGGACCGAATGAAGGCATCAAACTTCTGATACCATTCTCTAGGTGCTTGCTTAAGACCATAGAGACTCTTTTTCAACTTGCAAACTAAATGCTCTTTGCCCTTTTCTTCAAAGCCTTCCGGCTGCACCATGTAAATTTCCTCATGCAAATCCCCATGCAAGAAAGCTGTCTTGACATCCATCTGCATAAGTTCCATATCCTCTAATGCCACTAGTCCAAGCATGCATCTAAGTGTGGTCATCTTCACAACCGGAGAGAATATCTCATCAAAGTCCACACCCTTCTCGTGCTTGAACCCTTTAGCAACCAAACGGGCCTTGTACCTAGGCACATCATCACCTGTGACCTTCATTTTGTAGACCCATTTACATGGCAATGCTTTCTTTCCACGTGGCAAAGAAACCAAGTCCCAAGTCTTATTCTTCATAAGTGAACTCATCTCTGATTGCATAGCATACTCCCACTTGCGTTGATCCTCACGCATCATAGCCTCTCTGTAGCAAGAAGGCTCCCCGCAATCAGTAAGCATCACATAGTCTACCCCTGGAACAAACCTATCAGGCGGTCTAGACACTCTAGATGATCTTCTCAAGGGCATTTCAGCTTGCTGTCCCACTTGCATATCAGCCATATTTGGCTCATCATTTCCACCAATAGATGATCCATCATCTACCCTTGATTGTATACCTGTGGGAGTACTTGGTTGTACCATTTCTTGCACATTTGGTGCATGGACAGCTTGCTGCCTATCAACATATGCAGGTGGATTCACATCCTGGAAAGTGATTCTCCTCATTTCCACATCCCTCATGGGTGCCTTATGCATCTTCTTCTCATTGAAGACCACATCATGGCTGCGTATGATCTTCTTTGCTTCTGGATCCAAGAGACGATAGCCCATCTCTCCACTTTCACCATAACCTAGAAAGATGCATTTCCTAGACTTAGGATCTAGCTTCTTTCGAAGCTCTTTTGGCACATGTGCATATGCCTCACACCCAAATATACGCAAATGAGAGTAAGAGGGCTTCTTGCCACTCCATGCCTCTTCAGGAATACCACCATCCAAACTCTTACTAGGTGATCTATTGATCACATGCACTGCAGTCTTCATTGCCTCAGCCCAAAAACCACCAGAAAGACTTGCATTGGAAAGCATGCATTGCAACCTTTCTTGAATGGTACGGTTCATCTTTTCTGCAACTGGATTTTGCTCTGGAGTACGAGGGGATGTGAGCTCCCTCTTAATCCCACGTGTATCACAGAAATGCTGAAAGTCATGAGAGAGATACTCTCCACCATTATCAGTCCGTAGGCATTTAAGCGTTCTACCTGACTGATTCTCAACCAAGGCCAGCCATTTCTGAAATACCTGGAACACATCACTCTTCCGAGCTATAGCATAAGCCCACACTTTCCTAGTTGCATCATCAATGAATGTCACATAGTATTCAGCCCCGCCTAATGACCGTGTAGGCATGGGACCACATACGTCTGAATGCACCAAATCAAGCATTTCAAACTCTTTTTTTCCCCTTCTTTTATGGGCTGATTTAGTCTGCTTCCCATAGAGACAGTGCTCACAAAATTCAAAATCAGAGAAACTCAAATGCGGTACATAACCCAAACGGCATAAGAGTTTCATTCCATTCTGGCTCATGTGCCCCAACCTGCAATGCCACAAAGAAGTGCTTGGCTGCTCGGTTATTGCAACAACATGATCAAATACCCCTGATACATGTAAGGGATACAAAGTCCCACACTTGGCACCCCTAGCCAAAAGCATAGAGCCCTTCTGAATTTTCCAACTTTGAAAGCCAAAAGTGGTGTGAAAACCAGCATCATCTAGCTGACCCACTGAAATAAGACTCTTGGTCAGCTTAGGCACATGTCTCACATGTTTCAAAACAAATGCAGACCCATTTGCAAAAGAAAACTTTATGTCACCTGCTCCCACTATGTCACATGCATAGTCATTTCCAAGATGCACACAACCTGTCTTTCCACTATCATAAGTGGAGAACCATTCCCTATGGGGAGTAACATGGAATGAAGCACCAGAATCCAAAATCCAATCCTGGGAATATGCATCATCTGAAGTGGCAAGCAACTCTGCAGATAAACTAGACATGAAGAGAACATCATTGTCACTATCATGTGTGACTGCATTGATCTCCTCAATCTTCACTTTTCCTTTGTCCTCCCTTGGACTCTCTTCCTTTTGATTTGCACCCCAATTTGCATTCTTTTTCTTATCCTTTTGCTCTCTTTTCAGCTTGTAGCAATCCTTTTTCATATGGCCCTTCTTGCCACAATGGTAACACTCAATGTTCCGTGCCCTGGATTTGCTACGTGACTTCCCTCTTTCTTGGGACTTCCCCCTGAACTGTGATCTGCCCCTTTGCACATTTAAGGCTGCATCCTGCTTGTTGCCATCCATAGACTTCCGTCTAATCTCCTCGGCCAACAAGCTACCCACAACATCATCAAATTTCAGTACTCCACCAGGTGCAGAGTTACTGACAGCTGTACGGAAGGTATCCCATGAGGATGGCAATGAACATAAGAGAAATATTGCCTTAGTCTCCGCATCGAAATTCATTTTCTGAGCCTGAAGCTGGCTGAAAATATTATTGAATTCATTCAAATGAGAAGCAATGGAGACCCCTTCCTTCATCTGCAGCTCAAACAACCTCTTCATGAGGTAAACTTTATTAGAGGTAGTTTCCTTTTCATAAGTGGCACACAGTTTCTTCCACAAATCTTCCGTAGTCTGCTCATTTACTACTGTGAAATAAACTGACTCTGCAAGATGAAGTCTAATAGTAGACTTTGCTAATGCATCCAACTCATTCCAATCATCCTCAGACATATTTGCAGGCTTAGCTTCAATCCCTGCCAAGGGTTTAATCTGCTTCTTTTGAATAAGCACATCCCTTATCTGTTCTTTCCACAAAGAAAAGTTTGTCCCATCAAACTTTTTAATGCTGAAAAACTCCTTTTCAGGCATGGAAGAGGATGCCATGATGCAAATAAAGCAAAATCCCAAATGCTAGTGCCTGCAAGAGAGAATCACACCAAATACCAGGTGCACCCAAATGTGTATGCCACAATAGAGTGAAATATCACCAAAATTCAAAGCTCAAAGCATCAAAAGATGCATCTGACTCATGTGCATATACTATGCATCCATATGAGCAAATCTGGCCCAAAAGAAAATGCCAATAAGTGCCAAATGACTCAAGCATAAACACTGTCCACTGGCATATGCATCAATAATGTCTCATCCAAGAGAGCATAGCACTATCAGTGCATCACCTGCAATGTGTCAAAGCTGTCCCTCAGCTTAAAATAGCATCCATGTGCAAAGCGTCCATAAAAAATAGCATCCCACAAGGCAATTTGGGCCTATCAGCGCATCCAACAAGGACCGCAATGCATCCAAATGGCCTATAAATCATCCACTGCAACCCAATGCATACCACGAATGAGCGCACACTGCTCAAACTGCAACCAGAGTGATCTGCATAAGGTATGCTCAAGAAATCATAGTCCCACGGTAATGAGCGCTACTGAAAATAGAACCTGAGATGCTTCAAAACATGGGCGCCATTGCATAATCGGACTCAGCAAGAAAATCTGCAAATATCTCTCTTCTGCCAGAACTCCAAAATCCCAACCGATGAATGAGAAATGGGAGTCAACACTTATCCACTGCCATGTGGCATAAATCTAAGGTTTCAAAACCTTAGCATGAAAAATGCATAACAGAGAGACGAAATCGAATACACAGAGATTTATAACTCTGAAAATCCTCCACCGAATCACGCAAGAACTGATAGGTAGGGGTTTTTGGGCGTCCGGAACGCAATGGGACAGACGGTTTTGGAAACCGTGGTCTCAATCACTGGGTCCAACACACGGACTGAAAAACGTTTTTGGAAACAGAGCTATCTGTAAACTCCACCGGAGTGCGAATGATGAGCAACATAGAAGTTTTAGAACCTCCTGAGTCCACCGGAACTGACAGATCTGCAAATGGTTGCTCCAAACTTGAGTTCCAACACCCGGGCAAAAAACGCAGGAACTGACACAGTGAGTCAGAAATCCACTGAAATGATCTCAGATTCAAGAATGAAGGTGTTTCCAAGCTCCTGAAGTAATGTGGACACCAAAAGCAAGCAATAGTTGCCTCCACAAGTCAATACGGAGTCTCTGTCATCGAACGGAACAGGGAAAAGCTCAAAAAACGACTTTTTCTTTGAAAGCTCTTAACAGGCTCTCAAAACCACTTCGCAAAGCCAAAGTGACTTTTCCAAAGGTTCCTCCAAGGTCTCTGCACACTCGGATGCAAGTAAAGTCACCCATAAAGCTTCCGACAGAGCTTCTCCTTCCTCCCACAGAGCTGCTGAGCTTCAAGCATTCACGCACGCTCAGCTAGATCACCCGGGCTCTGATACCAGTTGAGAGTGCTCTCAACGGAAGCAAGAACGGAAGAGGGAGAGAGAGCGAGAGAGAGAGACAAAGAGCCACACAAGTTTTGGTGGGTGCAGAACCACCCTAATCTTCTTTTTCATTCATTTATATATGTGTTTGAGTATTGTACATAACTGGGGTTAAGGCACAGTGACCTTTAACCCCCACAACTTGGCACCCCTGGCCAAAAGCATAGAGCCCTTCTAAATTTTCCAACTCCCAGAACCAAAAATGGTCTAAAAACCAGCATCATCTAGCTGACCCATTGAAATGAGACTCTTGGTCAGCTTAGGCACATGTCTCACATTTTTCAAAATAAATGCAAACCCATTTACAAAAGAAAACTTTGTCACCTACTCCCACTATGTCACATGCATAGTCATTTCCAAGATGCACACAACTTGTCTTTCCACTGTCATAAGTGGAGAACCATTCCCTATGGGGAGTAACATGGATTGAAGCACCAGAATCCAAAATCCAATCCTGGGAATATGCATCATCTGAAGTGGTAAGCAACTCTACAGATAAACTAGACATGAAGAGAATGTCATTGTCACTATCATGTGTGACTGCATTGATCTCCTCGATCTTCAATTTTCCTTTGTCCTCCCTTGGACTCTCTTGCTTCTGTTGCACCCCAATTTGCATTCTTTTTCTTATCCTTTTGCTCTCTTTTAAGCTTGTAGCAATCCTTTTTCATGTGGCGCTTCTTGCCACAATAGTGACACTCAATGTTCTGTGCCCTGGACTTGCTACGGGACTTCCCTCTTTCTTGAAACTTCCCTTTCGACTGTGATCTGCCCCTTTGCACATTTAAGGCTACATCCTACTTGTTGCCTTCCATTGACTTCGGTCTAATCTCCTCAGCCAACAAGCTACCAACCACATCATCAAAGTTCAATACTCCACTAGGTGCAGAGTTATTGATAGCAGTACGGAAAGTATCCCATGAGGATGGTAATGAGCATAAGAGAAATATTGCCCTCATTTCCGCATCAAAATTCAGCTTCTGAGCTTAAAGCTGACTGAAAAAAATATTAAATTCATTCAAGCGCAAAGCTATGGATACTCCCTCCTTCATGTGCAGCTCAAACAATCTCTTCATCAGATAGACTTTGTTTGAGGCAATCTCTTTCTCATATGTAGCACACAGCTTTTTCCATAAAGCTTCCATAGTCTTTTCAGTGACTACTGTGAAATAAATTGTCTCCCCAAGATGAAGTCTAATGGTAGACTTTGCCAATGCATCCAACTCATTCCATTCATCTGTGGACATAGCTGCAGGCTTAGCTACAATCCCTTGCAAGGGTTTTATCTGCTTCTTTTAAATAAGCACATCCCTTATCTATTCTTTCCACAAAGAAAAGTTTGTCCCATCAAACTTTTTAATGCTGAAAAACTCCTTTTTAGACATGGAAGAGGATGCCATGATGCAAATAAAGCAAAATCCCAAATGCTAGTAGTGCCTGCAAGAGAGAATCACACCAAATACCAGGTGCACCCAAATGTGTATGCCACAATAGAGTGAAATATCACCAAAACTCAAAGCTCAAAGCATCAAAAGATACAGTTGACTCATGTGCATGTACTATGCATCCATGTGAGCAAATCTGGCCCAAAAGAAAATGCCGACTGTAATGGCAATCCAAAATGCCAAGAAGTGCCAAATGGCTCAAGCATAAACACCGTCCATGCATCAACAATATCTCATCCAAGAGAGCATAACACTATCAGTGCATCAACTGCAATGTATCAAAGCTGTCCCTCATTATAAAATAGCATCCATGCGCAAAGCGTCCATAAAAATAGCATCCCACAAGGCAATCTAGGCCTATCAGCACATCCAATAAGGATCACAATGCATCCAAATGGCCTATAAATCATCCACTACAACCCAATCCACACCACAAATGAGCGCACATGGCTTAAACTGCAACCAGAGTGATCTGCATAAGGTATGCTCAAGAAATCATGGTCCCACGGCAATGACTACTATTGAAAATAGAACCTGAGATGCCTCAAAACATGGGCGCCATTGCATAATCGGACTCAACAATACAATCAACAAATATCTCTCTTCTGCTGGAACTCCAAAATCCCAACCGATGAGTGAGAAATGGGAGTCAACACTTATCTACTGCCATGTGGCATAAATCTAAGGTTTCAAAACCTTAGAATGAAAAATGCATAACAGAGAGACGAAATCAAATACATAGAGATCTATAACTCTGAAAATACTCCACCGAATCGTGCAAGAACTAACATGTAGGGGTTTTTAGGTGTTCGGAATGCAATGGGACAGACGGTTTTGGAAACCGTGGTCCCAATCACTGGGTCTAACACACGGATTGAAAAACGTTTTTGGAAACTGAACTGTTTGTAAACTCCACCGGAGTGCAAATGATGAGCAACATAGAAGTTTTAGGACCTCCTAAGTCCACCAGAACTGACAGATCTGCAAATGGTTGCTCCAAACTAGAGTTCCAACACCCGGGCAGAAAAACGTTGAAATTGACACAATGAGTCACAAATCCAACGAAATGATCCCAAATTCAAGAATGAAGGTGCTTCCAAGCTCCTGAAGTGAAATGGACACCAAAAACAGGCAATGGTTGCCTCTACAAGTCAATACAAAGTCTTTGTCACCATCCCCTTACAAGAGGCATTGGCAGCTAGCGCTAGAAGATCCAGGGCCCCCATCTATCATCTCAAGTAAAAGCTTAAAAAATGAATTTTTCATTGAAAACACTTAACAGGCTCTCAAAACCACTTCGCAAAACCAAAGTGACTTTTCCAAAGGTTCCTCCAAGTCTCTGCGGACTCGGATGCGAGTAAAGTCACCCACAAAGCTTCCCATAGAGATTCTCCTTCCTCCCATAGAGCTGCTGAGCTTCCAGGCATTCACGCACGCTCAGCTAGATCACCTGGGCTCTGATACCAGTTGAGAGTGCTCTCAATGGAAGTAGAACAGAAGAGGAAGAGAGAGAAACAGAGAGCCACACAAGTTTTTGGTGGGTGCAGAACCCCCTAATCTTCTTTTTCATTCATTTATATATGTGTTTGAGTATTGCACATAACCGAGGTAAAGGCACAGTGACCTTTAACCCCCATAGAATAGGATATCTCTCTGGCAAGGTGGCACTCAATGGAAGGGGGGAAATTAGATGGTCTACAAGGGAGAGTTTAGTTGGGTAGACATCTCTATTTTCTTCCCTATCCCCACACCAACTTCCACAATTGAGGAGGTCTATAGAGGACTGAACCGAAGATGGAAGCTTGGAGATAGTGCTGAGAAGTGGAAGAGCGGATTTGGTTTTTTTTTGGAAAAAGTAAAACCTTGTTGTATTAAAGTCAAAAAATATATACAATTATGTTTATGTCATCCCATACAAAATCCCTCCAGAGAGGTATACTAACACATAGCAAAAAATGATATGCTAAAACAAGCTGGCAGCATAGGATATTTGGCATGATCACTCCACAAGTCTTCCTTAACAGGGAAAAGAGAAGATTATATGACGTCGCAGGTTCTTGGGGGTAACATCACATCTTGAGAAGTGTTGATGATGCTCTTGTATCTCCAAAGTGTAGCTGAGCAATCTCTTCATTGTAGTTATGAATATCCTGATCAAGCAAAAATTTAGCCTAAGGTAGACAACAAAAGAACCGTATATTAATAGGAATGAGCATTGCTATAAAACGAGTGTGCAAATAAATGTTCAGCAATAATGAGCTCATCATTAAACTGAAAGGCATTCCTGGTTATCCATATGTATCAAAGTGTGTGAGCTCTGACCGAGAGCTCTGACCCAAGTCCAAGTAGCATAAGGTGTCTTTAGTGCATCCCCCAATAGTAAGTGTGTCTGGACAAATTTGCAAACTCTTCTAACACTAGGGCATGAAACAAAAAGGTGAAAGACATCTTCTTATCTCTTAGGGAATTTCTTACATCTCCCATCTCCTTTGCCTAATCCTTAGCTTCCTGCGATTTGCCCATACTCCCTTCTGCATGATGATCCATAGTAGTGTGGACATTTTCTCTGGAAATTTCTTGTCCCATAACAAGAGAAGTATGTTACTCCACTTATAGGCATTGTTAGCTAGCTTCCACCTGTGATCCAATGTAGGGTAGAGTTCTTCAATGCCATTTGATGGTGTAGGTATGGGTAGAAGGTGGGAACTTCCTACCCAGCTAAATTCCCTATCATAAATTAAGACTCGGTCCATTTTCTAGGTGAGTTCATTGTCCCATAATTCTACTCTACCCATTACAAGGGCCTGATCTTGATTGGAAAAAATAAATTCCCTTCTAATTTCATGCCACCCTTTCCACTTGAGGTTTTCTCTACTCCACAATTGATCCCAAGTCTAAAGTCCTTTTTTGAAAAGATGCCAATCTTTTAGCAAGCCATCATCATTTAGAGGTTGGTTTTTTGAAAGTTTCGAGACCCAAATAGAGTCTAATCCCATGAATGACCATTTATTAGTAAAAACAATGTGTCCTTTGATTTATTCAAAAGCATGCCATAGGGATTTCCACAGTTGACTCCCCTTGGTTGTGCATGGTTTTGGGTTACAAATGGTAGAGAGCATGGGGAAGTCTCTCATTTGGGAGCCCTTATAGGTTTGACAAACTTGAGATTCCAGAGCAGTAGATTTGCCCAATCCCTATCAAGATTAGAAATTGCTTTTATAATCCAAGTAGCTGCTATTTGCACGCAGCTTGTTGGATGAGGGTTGGATGTTGACAACACCCAAGCCTCCTTCGCCTTTGGGTCTTGTACAAAAAGACCACTTGACTTTAGATATACTTCTTCTAGTGTCACTCCCCCCCACAAGAAAAATCTGCATAATTTGATAAACTTTTCCAGTCCAGTCTGAGAAGGGCACCAACAAGACATATAAAAAATCAAGATAGAATAAATACAAAGATTTAAAACCACTCTTCTCCATGCAGATTGGCCTAAACCCTCTCCATCTATCCAGGTTGTTTTCGAATCTATTCAAAAACCAGCCCCACCTTGCTTTCATACTGACTTGAATCCCATAGGTATACCTAGGAGTCTGAATATTTAACCTTGTGGGATCTGCACCACACACTGTTTTGCTTTTAATAATTGCTCTTGATCTTTTCTTGAAAGTACAGCATACCCCATTTTTCATGATTAACCTTTGGCCCAAAGGCAAGACAGAAGATGTCAACGCATTTGAAGGCATTCTCAATGTGTGAGGAGTGTTCCTGAATGTGAGGTTGACAAACTGTTGAGTCACCAAGTGTTTCCCATATGGCAATTCAATTCCTTTTAGGGCATCTTTATCTTCTTGATCCCGTATTGACTAGCCCAAGGCATCTGCAACAGCAGCAATTGCATATAACAGAGGGGCAAGTGGCAAAAACTAACTCCTTGAGCTCTTGAAGTGCAAAATTAAAGTCAAGGTAATTTTGATGAAGACTTGAGACCATTTTCTTTCTTGACTATTGACATCTTTGGCACGCTTCTAGTACCTCACCATCCGGATCATTAGTAGTGCTCAACATTCTTTGAAAGTGGTCAAGGATACAATCCATGTTTTCTTCATCAGAGGAAACAAAGGACATCTGATCTTTCTTGAGAAGAGGAATCTCTTTTGAGGATCTCTTCTTCCTAATTAGTTTGAAATACTCCCTAGAGGGCCTATCTATCCTTCCAACCCACCACTCTCTAAAGTAAATATTGGCATTTTGAATCCTAATCTATTCCTGAAAACCAATTTCCTTTCTCTTATCAAGTAGCTGATGTTGGGCATGAGTATCTACAATCCTGCATTCCTTTCCAACTCTTCTATTTGGTTAACTATAACCAAAGTATCAGGAAGCTCCTCAACAACATTGAGCTTAACACACACTTGAGGATGTCCCGTTGGATTAAGGAATTGTTATTTTTCTACTCCAATAACTTGGCCCAAACTTTTGCACAGATATTAGGTGCTTGGTTTACCAAAGAGAAAGGAAGATCTAGTAGTTCTACCCAAACTGGAATGAAAGTGGATCTTGGTCTATCAGGATAAAAATCCTGTGATGACCAGTATTCTAGGTAGAGAGGCTAGTTTCTAATAGTCCATAAAATTTGGTGCAAATCATTGAAAGCCATTTCCTCCTTCTCGACAAGGAAAAAGTAAAATCCCTTTCTCAAGAATCCAACACCGGTCACTACCAGTCCTTTTCTGATCCAATTAGTTCTAAGCCAGTTTCTAGGAAGGTTGTTGGGGGTCTAGGGGGGTCTAGGCTTTGGTAGAAAGGCAATGGCAACATGGGATGAAAGCCAATTGATCAACTTCTCTAATCTATCTTCATCTAGAAAGGGTGCGACTTTACCTTTTGCAAATGAGCTTTCTTCATCCGAAGTGTCCTCTCCCACTTGTTGAAATGAGTGGATTCGCTGATGATCCAAAGCCACCTAGGAAGTTGGGCTACTCTCCTGAACTGCCTCTGTTGGAGGTGCCATCATCTCTGGCTCCACTTGTGAAACTTGGGGAGGCCTCATTGTATCCAAAGATTTCGTTGCCTAGTCCTATGGCATTTCCTCTTGTATTGTTGGCAGGGGCAATGGCGTCCTATGGAACTTGCATTTTTGCCTAGCCTTGAACAATCTCTTGGCTTTAGGATTTTTTTTAGTGCCTCTCTTTCACGAGTCATCTCTAGAAATGGGTCCTGCTAAGCTGGAGCTTGCTCCGCTTCCTCCATGCATGCTGCATGTGCTTCCATTGAGGGCACTTGCATTGAGGGGGGAAAAGCGATATCCTCCGCTACTCATGAAGTCTCTCCTATCTTTTTGCTCGAGACTGGGAGAGCCAAGATGACCACGTGTGAAGGGGGGAGTGAAGAGCGCACCATTAAATCTTGTACAGTGAGTAAGACGGCCATGGACTCTTATCTGCATTTCCTCTATCAGTGTCTCATGAAGTTTGGCTCCTGGTGGGCAGAACTCGATCACCTCCTGCTCAATGTCGCTCAGTCCACTGCTCTTCTCCATGAAAGTTATTTTTCTGGCCGAGGAGGGGAGGGAAGTTTAACTATGAGTGGAGCTCCTTGCTCTAGGTATAGCAGGGGAGACAAGAATCTCCTTTATCATTCAGAGTCGAGGGAACAAAACTGATGTGACTATGAGTTACATCGTGTAGTTCGTCATGCAATTTAGACACAGTAGTCACATCATTTGCAAGGGTGGAAGTTTGGCTAGATTTGGTGGCTTAGGCAAAGTTGAAGGGAATCTCTGTCCCTCCAGAATCCACCTCCATCCCTCTCACCTTCTTTTCGATTGTTTGGAAGAGCATATATTGATAGTATTTGGACTAAAGAACTCCTGAAAAAAATGCACCCTACTCTGGTTGATTTTACACATGGTAGTTTGGACTAATACTAGAAGTTTAAGAATAGGAAAAGGGGATGGACAGTGTCAGAGATGCCTAGGAGTTAGGAAAGACATCTTCCATCTTTTTGTGGCATGCCCTCATGCTCAAAAGGTTTGGAAACTAGTCCACATGTTCACAGGAGAACCTTTAAACTAAAAGGCTATCCTATTAGGGAGATGCTACCAAAGTTAAAAGAGACACTTGGATTCAGTCTAGGGCACATGCAGTCTGGTTTATATGGATTTCCAGAAACAACTTTCAATTTAATAATATTAATATGTTTGCTGACAATGTTTTTGGGAATAGTGGGACAAGAACAAAAATGTTTCCAAAAGGCCATTGAGATGTATAATGAAGCCCACTTCCAGCTAAATATGGAGATTGAGTTACATGCTCTAAACTATCAGGATGAGTCACATGCAATGGTGGCAATCAAGTTCCCAGTTGAGCCTGATCAACATGTTGCTTCTAAGGAGATACCACTTGTGAAAGAGGCCGGCCCTGTGGTGGCAGTCAAGTTCCCAATTGAGCCTGATCAACATGTTGCTTCTAAGGAGATACCACTTGTGAGAGAGGTCGGCCCTGATGCCTCATCACCAGACTTAACTTCTCCCCCTACTACTCACTTCTTCAGAGCTCCCTCCCCGAGAAGACCTACATCAAGATCCCCTACCATTGTTGCCAAAAGGCCTCATTTCATAGAACCCTCTCTACACCAAATTTGGATGTTAGATGTTCTATTGATGTTGCTACAAGAGGACCTGATGGAAATGCTACTACCTCTAAAGGCTCCACCAAAGCTACCTCCCGTGAATATAAGAGTAGGTGCTAAGGAAGCCGAAGAAGGTAAGAGGATGTCATGACATGATTATTATATTAGATTCGGGTGGATCATTCTAGGGAATCTGGTGATTACCCTATGGTTGTAAGATTGTAAATTGGCCAATTGGATATAACAAAGTATGCACATATGCATTAGGTCCTAAGATGGCTAGGAAAGGGTAGTATTTGCATGGGTATTGCATTAATGTGTGTGGTATGAGCATTTTGCATGCATATGGTGTTTGTGGCTTGCAATGAGCATATAGGAAGAGTCTAGCAAACATACACTCACGTGGGCACTCCTTCCACCCCATTGAAGTGCCAATGCTTCTCAATTTCTGCATCATCTTCCACACATGAGCATCCTACATTGAAGTTCATGACAAGTAGTATCAAAGCCTTGATCCTTTGCCTATGTGGACGTGCCGGAAGTTATTGAAAGCAAAGAAATAATCCAAAGGAACCAGGGGGCCCCTCTTTCTCTTTCCTCTATTTGAATTTGCTCTCTCTCTCTCTATCTCTCTCTCTCTCTCTCTCTCTCTCTCTCTCTCTCTCTCTCTCCCCCCTGTCTCCCTGTCTCCCTGTCTCCCCCTCTCTCTCTCTCTCTCTCTCTCTCTCTCTCTCTCTCTCTCTCTCTCGCATCTAGTTCCCACCCAATTGATGCGCTAAGTTACCTTCAATGCCATTAAAGGCACTGCCACCTCAGAGGCTAAGGCTACAGCAACCACCATGCCCCTAGCCACTCAACGGCCATGTGGCATGCGCAGTGTGCCATCAATCCAGCCAAGTTAGCCCCCCTCATGCCATTCATTTATTTTCCCCCCTACCACTAAGTAGCCACCACCTTTTAAAGGCTACATCAGCCCACGTGTCCACTGCAACCCGCCCTGCCCCCCCCTCACTACCCAAGTGAAATATTAAAGTTAAAAAAAAAAGAGAGCAAAAAAAGAGAGACTATTTTATGAAATGTGAAGTGCCTTCTCTGCAACACACGGAGCATAGTTAAAAGAAGCGACAGTGCTATCAAAGCAAGTAGCGTGAAGCATGGGTGCTTCATCGAACGGGAGAGGGGAAGTACCACTATTCTCATTTTTATGTAAATTCATTTCACACACTTCTAGCTCATCACGAAGCTTAATTGAAAACTTGATTAGTTCCATTTGCATTTCATAAAAGCATGGAAGATAATCAAGAATTCACACCTGAAAATGTTCTACAACTCACACTAAACCTTATGAAAACAACACCATAATCTCCTATATACCAAAACATACATGATCCATTATCTAATAACCCTCAACCACCTACCAAACCTCCACCAAAAACACCGTCACCACCACGCTGCCCAGACAATGCAATCCAAGAATTTCTTCATGGATTGTCAACCGTAATAAGTGAGACAACTCCCTAAAAAGGACATTTTTGAGGACCAGACAGACCCTTTAGAAAAGGCTAAGAAAATAAGACTTGATCCTAAGAAATGACTCGAGTTTCCAAAGTACAGTGGGGTTAGACAACCAGACAAACTCCTTGATTGGATTAGACATTTCCAATTGTACTTTGTACAATTTGAACATATGAGTTAGTGCTAGCTACTCTACATTTAGAGAAGGATGCGCTACTTTGGTGGTCCATATGCCAATTGAAAAGTAGTCCAATCAAGGAGTGGTCAAAATTATTGGAAGATATAAAAGACTACATTTCTCCCGCTTAAGTATAAGGAGGAGCAAATGTTTAAATGGGAGAAACTATGACAATTGATAGAGAGACAATGAGCAAATACACAACAAAATGTTGGCATATGTCTCTTGAATTCACAACAAAGATGGAGGAGGAGAAATTATATACGTATCTATCAAGTTTGAGACCACATATCTAACATGAGTTGGAACTCCTATGCTCGACTAAGTTAAAGGACACCATTAGCTTGGGCAAGGTAGCAGAAAGGAAAGTCAATCCTAGAAGGAGAGAAGTTGCAAATGAGGCATCGACAGCATCGACATCACAGAGTAGACCCTTTGTTCGATCAACTAATTCTAAATGAAATGGATGACGTTTTCCTAGGCGAGCGGGAGTACAAAAGTTTAGTAGTAAACCAACAGGGAAAACTACTCTAGGTGGATGCATGAAACCTAAGTGAAACCTCCACAGGAAGGGATAGATTGTTTAAGGAAAGAAAATGTTTTGGATGCAAAAAGGTGATAGATCATAGAGTCTATGATTGTCTGGAGCTGAAGAAGAAGATGGGTAAGACCAATGTATCTAGAGCCTCTCACTCTAAGCAAGAGGGTGAACCTTCTTGTAAAAATATTAAAAATAATAAAAAGAGCAATAATGCTAGTTTGCATTACACCTTGGGTTGACGTGACTTATTTAAGCTACATGGGTGTGTTGGGGGTCAACGTATCATCACCCTCGTGGATGATCATAGTAACTATGATATCATATTAGATAGGTTGGCTAATATAGTAAAGGCTGGGAAATGGCCTTTGAGGGGCATGATTATTAGAGGTGCGTTTGGAGGGAATGAAGAGCAGTGTACTTCTAAAGTCAAGAACTTGCTCTTCAAGATCCAAAAGTATGAGGATCATAGAGACTTCCTTGTTGCTCCTTTGCAGGAAGTTGATATGATCCTAGGCAAAAGTCTTGGAGGTTTGATTTATGGATGTAATGAAACATACTTGTACCTTCGATCATCAAAGTATGATGATCACCTTAAAGGGTGAGTGAGATACTCCCCATATTCTACTCATAAAAAAAAAATTAAAAAATTTGGCATTCTAAAATAAAAATCCCACTTGTGTAAGAAGACGTCCAAAATGGATGTAGGACCAAGGAGAGGTAGTGCGAAATGAAGAGGAGCAAACCAACCTAAATTTTATACTAACTAATCAATATTAATGTTAACTTTACTCCTAATATAGTCTAACTTCGAAGATATGAGATTTGAAAAAACCAAAAATACTTAGTAGCACCAAAAAGCACCATTGAAGGGCCTTCCCTCCCCATATTCTTCCCATCACTAATGTCCTTCCTCCTCCCCTTGAGCCTTCACTATTCTTCCCATCATTAATGTCCTTCCTTTCCTTTCATGATTTCCCCTCCACCCTTGCCCTTCATTATTGCCTTCCCCTCTCCCCCCCTCTCTCTCCTTGTTAAAGTCGTAGGCCCTCGCATTATTGATGCATCTATTATAAGTTGTGTTGAGTTGTCTATGGTAGCTTGGACCTCATTGACAACCCTTTGCAGCCATGATGTAATCTCTACGAGCTACACTGATTGTTTGTAGTAGCAGAGTGAATTGAATGTTGAGGTGTAAGCACTCCCTCTTCGTGCCACTTTGATAGGCTATGAGGAAGCCTCTCCCTCTGGTGAAAGTGGCAATTGCCGGGGCTTCCCATGGCCCCTACGTGCTTCATAAAAACCCCCTAGTTGAAGGATGCCCTCCCTTACTCCCTTACCCAACTAATGCAAATAAAATTCACATTTTTTAAACGAGAACATCTATACTATTTCTAAGGAGGGTGAACTTCACGCGAGGCTAATACGTGGCGTCCAATCCATCGTGGTTGTCAAGTGGAGGTTTGTGGAGGCTCGGAGCAGCTTTAGAGTGGCGCGAGGCTGACGCGCCATCAAGCCTGGAAGACGTGGCGATGCGCGATCAAGATGCGCCATAAAGACTAGATGACATGGCGAAGTGCGAGCACATCTGATGGCAGCGCCACAGACGGAGCAGCCACGTGGCGGCATGGACGACACAAACAGACACAGATGGAACAGCCACGTCGCGCACGGGAGCAGCCAGGACCCAGAAGACGGAGTAGGTATTCCAATATTCACTGACTCCACTATCCAGTGTAGTGAAAGCAATAGCAGACACGCCAAGAAGTCGCTGCCTATAGTGCAGTAACTGCAGTAAATGGTTGATCGTCGGGGGCAATGCAGGATGTATAGAGGCGCAGTAGCTACAGTGCAGTAACTGCGGTGAGTGTTGACCTGGGGCCGCCCAACGTATAGAGGCGCAGGACACACTGCACAGGATACCTTAGAAAATAGCACTACACGTGGCAATTCAACGCACCACTTCAGCAAAAATGCCACATGGCATCACGCTATAAGGCCGTATGGGTGATAGCGTGGGGCACAGAGCATTGGATTGGCATGTGGTGTGACAACATTCGTCATCGTCAGGGACAAAATACTATATTTAAAATACTATATAGTATATATTATTGATAAGATAATATTTATATTAAAAACAATACTAGAGAGAGAGATGGAGAGATATAATATAATATAATATTATTTCAGGAGGCAAGGGCAGAGAGAGAGAGAGCGAGCGAGCAAGCGAAAGAGAGAGAGAGAGAGAGAGAGAGAGAGAGAAGAGGAGGAGGGAGGGAGGGAGGGAGGGAGAGAGAGCGAGAGAGAGAGAGAGAGAGAGAGAGAGAGAGAGAGAGAGAGAGAGGAGGAGCAGAGAGAAAGAAAAGAGAGGAGGAGAGAGAGAGAGAGAGAGAGAGAGAGAGAGAGAGAGAGAGAGAGAGAGAGAAATATTATATTATATTATGTTATACATATTATTATATATAAATTAATATAGTATATCTTATGATAAGATATTATATATATTTATATTTATATTAAAAAAAAATACTAGAGAGAGAGAGCTAGAGACAGAGAGAATAGAATAAAATAAAATATTATATTATACATATTATTATATATAATGTAATATAGTATATATTATGATAAGATACTATATATATTTTTGAAAAATACTAGAGAGAGAGAGAACAAAGAGAGAGAGGGAGAAAACAAACAGAGAGAGAGATAGATAGAGAGAGAGAGAGATGCAGGAGAGAGAGAGAGATGCAAGAGAGAGAGAGAGAGAGAGAGAGAGAGAGAGAGAGAGAGATTGGCATGTGGCACCACGACATTCGACACAGTCAGAGACAGGGGCCTAGGTGCCAGGAAAGAGAGAGAGAGAGAGAGAGAGAGAGAGAGAGAGAGAGAGTGTAATATAATATAATATTATTTCAAGGGGCAAGGGCCGAGAGAGAGAGAGAGAGAGAGAGAGAGAGAGAGAGAGAGAGAGAGAGTCCCACCTTGAGACCCAGTGAAGCGAGTCGCTAGCCCGTCGTAGTTGAGTTAGGTTACTGGTGTATGACAGAGTTCGGAGTCCCTTAACAAGAATTAGGCTAGCTTCACACCACCCAAAGGCCATCCTCCAAAAGCGGACGAGCCGAGACACTCACACAAAATATTTGTGTTCGGCCAATGAAGGCCGCCCACTCCCTCGCCAACTCCTCCAACGGCTACATGATTGGCCCTTAAGGGGGTCTCAAACCACCCATATATTGTTCTTAGAAGGTGGTCTCAAATCACGCTTATAATGGGTTTTGCCACCTTGTTCTTCGAGTATTGGCTGCAGAAAAATTGGAAATCCAGGTCCCCTCGACCATGATGAGGGACATAATTCTTCAATCCGTGTCGCAGCTAGCCGCTCATCGGCTTGTTTTATATGCAGCTTCCCCTCATCTCCAGGTTCATCAATGTCTCCCTTTTTGTAACTTGCTTTGCTTTATCGATGTGTCTCAAAGCTTCTGGACAAAATGGCTGAGAATGCACATGCATTTTGCGTTATCAGATAATCCTAGCTCTTTCAACATATCTTTTTAGGTAAATATCGGCCTGACGCAGAGTTTGAGAAACGGAAGGAAAACTATGAAAAGGAAACTTATACACTGGATTGATCAAGCCCTTTACAGATATAATCAGAAGCACTAGTGATCCTATACGGGGATTGTCTTTTCTAATTGTAAAACATAAGCCTTTGGCATGAACTTCGTAAGGTCAATGTCTGTAAGGATTTGATACTTGAGTCGATATTTCCCAATTATTGTGAGGTCTAGGAGAGGGCGGCATAGGTGGGAATTTCCACTAAAAAACAAGGTTAAAAATGACGAGGTTGTGATGGTTTAATCCATGATACGAAACGTTTTGAATATTCCTTTAGAAATTGAGCAATGAGCACGTGTCTAGATCACTAAAGATATGAAGTTTGGATCCATTTCCTAGGTTCATGTCCTAGTGGTTTCACTCAAGCAAATAAACATGGTTCAGATGGCAAGCAACATGATGACCAAGCCCAACGGAGGTAGCCATGATCTCATGAGTTTGACTTGACACAAAAGTGGTCAAGAAACCCATGGTTAGTATTATGGGGATTGACAAACGTTTCGGATGAGGAGCAGGGTTTATGTCCTAAGAGCAGCTCGGGCTGCAATGCCCTTGTTTAAGCACCCGTGCCCCCCCCCCTCCTCCCCCCCCTTTCCAAGTTCCCTTAGCTTGGCCTACTCTTGGGTTCTATAGTATTGTAAAATTTCTTTCTTAATTCATGCGATGCTGTCCATTTTCCTCTTTTCTCTGGTTTCTCATTCTCAATACTAAGAACATAGGCAAGGCTGCTGTGTAAGTTACCGCCGTCAGAAGGTGTGTAAAGTGAATTGAGTTTTCCCATGTAAGCTGAATTAAAAGGAAACTACTTGAAGGTGATATTTGAATCAGAGGGAGGGACTTCCTGAATAAGTTGCCCACAATCTTTCGAGGACCCAAAGCTTTCCTAAGGGGAAGAGCAATATTACATCATTTATAATGACAATGAATAGGTTTGGGTGTCACGATATGTGACGTATTCCTTTCTCTATTTCTAGACTTATGGATGGTTTGATGAATGGACACTTGTGGAAGGGTATGCCCTTTCGACGGGACACTTCCTAAGAGGCACAACTCTTGCCCTTTCGACGGGACACTTCCTAATGAGGCACAACCCTTCACAAGAGACATTCTATTGAAGAGACATTTCTATTGTAATATACCCTCTCATCAAGGGTCACACCCTTCACAAGGGGTACACACCTCTTCATGCACATACCCTTTGGAGTACACACCTTTTCATGTGTGACTCTTCACTCTCTATATAAGAGAGGCCCAATTGTATGGATGACACACTACATCCACCCTACAGACATTCAAGTAAGACAATTATTCCTTGTTCTCTGCTATCTCAGTCTTCTTTCTGTTCCTTAGCACATTTCTAAATATAGTAAATCTAGGATTTCTTACAGTGGTATCAGAGCAAAATTCGCTCCTGCCTGTAGGAAATGCCCCCCACCTTCTAGCGCCGATCTGATACATCTTTTCCGCTAGAAGGATATCCCGTGCACATTGTGCATGGAAGAGATGGAGAGGATGACACACTACATCCACCCTACAGACATTCAAGCAATACAATTATTCCTTGTTCTCTGCTATCTCAGTCTTCTTTCTGTTCCTTAGCACAACCCTGCCTAAAGTCATCTATGGATGAGCGTAAAAATTTTAAGCGCCAACCCTGCCTAAAGTCATCTATGGCCTCTCCATCTCCCACACATCACAAGTTGATGTGAATGGACACGACAAAATTCGTGTCTTTTCAGGTGCTTGGGCTGTCCCAAAACCAAGGGACGCACCTTTTCCACCATGGGACACACCTTTTGATGAAGAGTCTCGACTCCTCACTCAAGGGACACACCCCATCGTGGACAAAAGGACACACCCATTCATGTAGGGACACCCCTTCTAAAAACAGGGACACACCCCTTCATGAAAAGGTGCACCTATTCCAAGGGTCACACCCCTTCGAATAGGCACACCTTTTTAGGCACCAAGCACCTATAAAAGGGTACCTAGAGGGGTAAAAAGGGAAAAAAATAAACCCATCCCCTACCCTTAGGTTTACCCTAGCTACCTAGGGTTAACTAAACCCCCAAATTAA
This sequence comes from Dipteris shenzhenensis, assembly GCF_047967505.1. NCBI lineage: Eukaryota > Viridiplantae > Streptophyta > Polypodiopsida > Gleicheniales > Dipteridaceae > Dipteris > Dipteris shenzhenensis. Next base: position 44,170,601 of record NC_141602.1, on the reverse strand, counting down.
TTTTTGGGCCAATTGACCACCTTAGGCAGCCTCAACGAAAAGTCGCAGCCCCTCCTTTTCTATTCCGTACGGCCTACACCGTACGGAATTACCTGCAGCCCTGCGCAAGCCCTCGCCCTAGCCGTACTGCACGCCAGCCCTGTGCAGATCTGCACGCCAGCCCCTTGCGCAGCCTCGCCTCGCCAACACGCCAGCCCTGCGCATTCACTGGCCTCTCCAGCACACAGCCCCTCCCCCCCCTCCTGCGCAGTCCTTGCCAGCCAAGCCCTGCCTTCCTGCGCAGTCCAGCCCTGGGAACTGCCACGTGTTTCGCCATTGACAGCCTGCAGCCCCCCCCTTGTTTCGCCATCTTTGTCCTGCCAAATCAGCACCAGTTGCAGCCTCCTCGCGCAATGAAGACCGCTTGTTAACAGCCCGGACCAGACAAGCCTCGATCCGCTCCTCGCAAACCACTGCAACATGGATCTCCGGACAACGATTTGCAGCCTTCTTCTACGCAACAATTTGGCAGATTAAATTATTGCCAGGTGGAGTCTTTCCAATCTGCTTTTAAGGATTCTCTTGTCATTAACAAATTACAGCAAATGAAAGAATCTCCCTTAAAGCATGGAAACCCCTGGTAATTCACCCGGCATTTCAAGGACACCTCAGGCATCAGCTACCACACAATATCGTGTTCAAATTGCACAGCCAGCCCATTTCGGAGCCTTTGCATCTTGGGTCTTCTGTGTCACGTGCCCTCCTACATCCTCTACCTTTTGCGTGAGGCACCTCAGTTACATTACTTCCTCAGCACAGTATAGGTTGTGTTACACGAGACACGAAGATATCCTGAACCCGATATTCCTCAAGAGTTTGCTGTCCATCTTTGGAGAGAATTTTACCCCACCTTCGGCATCTCCAGGGTACTCTCCACCTCCTTCAGCTCCCAGATATCCTCCTCTACAGGTTGTACCTTCTCCAAGACAGTATTTACACTCCAAAGGCACTCCTTCACCTGGATATCCTCCACTTCCGACAGCAGCTCCCTATCCTTTCTCAGATCCGTGGACTCTACAACCTACTCCTGTCCTCTCACGAGCAGTAACACCACTTTCGGCATCACCAGTGTTACCTCAGACAGGACCTCCTTTACCAGACTTCCACGGGTGGTTCCATCCTGCCTCGCCTGCCCCCTCCAACATGAGCAACCTCAGGGAGCAGCCCGAATCTTCTTCCAGGAATGGTACAAACTAGAGCGCAAGTTTGCGCTTTTCTCACAGGGATCTCCGATATGTCGCAACGCTCGCGTGAAGCCTCTCCAGAGATCAAAGAATCAAGTCCAAAAAAGACCCCTGAAGTCAACGTACAAGGCGAATCACTATTGCAACTTCAAATTTCCCAGCTTCAGGACAGCATCTCCGACTTGGTCCAGAAAGTTCAACAACTTCAAGATTCTCGAAGTACCACACATACAGAGGATGACGTGACGCAACCAGACGACTATGCGGATTCATTCCCACCAGAGGTAGAAAACACTGAACTACGTGCCCTCTACCGTTTACTTCAAGCTTCCAAAACTAAAGACTTGACGTCAAACTTCCGGAAGCCTACACTGGTCAACGCAATCGCCAAACAGTTGACCAATGGCTCGCAAAAATGTGCATGTATTTTGATACTGTTGACCTCACTGAAGGCAAAAAGATCGCCTTGGCAGCCTCCCTCCTCAAGGATACAGCTTTTCTATGGTGGCAAAGACGCTTAAAGGACCGAAAAAGTGTGTTAACATGGGAACGTTTTGAACACGTGCTCCGTAAGCAGTTCATACCTGCCAATGCGGACTTCCAAGCACGTTTAAAACTCCGACAGTTGGAGCAAACGGGCTCCTTGTCTTCCTACATCTCTCAGTTCACCACATTGGTGCTGGAGATTGATGGTTTAACTGAGGATGATCGCCTTCATGCTTTCATCTCAGGCCTAAATCCCTCGTTACGCATTGATGTCCTTAAAGCAAACATCACCACCACAGATGGCGCTATTGCTTACGCAGAGCGCATTACAGATTTCCAAAACACAGGGAAACAGAGTGCTAATCACACACAGAACTCTCCTATGGCCAAAGGTGCTCGCCCTCAAGATAACACCAGGTTTCGAAAAAACTTCGGTAATCAAGGTCAGCGACAGTCTCAAGATCCCCAGAAGCCTCAGAAATCATTTGCTGGATTCCAACAGAAGCACTCCTCCAAGGATCGTGCCTCTTCTTCTTCATAAAGTCATTACCGACATCCCCAACATAAAGGTGCGGCCACTGACAAGAAGAACAGCTCCAGCACAAAAGGCCTTTGTACCATCTGTACAGGCGACCATAGATGGTTCGATTGTCCGAAGCGACCAAAGCAAAATTCCAATATAGAACCTAGCACTTCCCAAAGAGAAGATGCTACCCCAGCACAACACAAGAAAGGCAAAGCTGTTCGAATGGTGAATACCATCCACCTGAGCCTTGCCAGCAACCCCGAACCTTCCCTGGCCACTCAAGTACTTTGTGTTCAAGGATCGATTCGTGGAACAACGGTCACTATCCTCATCGACAGTGGCTGCTCTCATAACTTCCTAGCTAGTTCTATGGTCGACAAACTTCGACCACCAGTCCTAGTCTCATGGACTATCAGATTGAACTCGCCAATGGAACGACTTTCTTGTGCAACACCAGGATCAAAAACTTGTCTTTTCGCATCCAACATTATACGGACAAGTTGAACTTCGACATCATGCCTCTTTCTCGGTACGATATCATACTTGGACAACAGTGGCTCTACGACTATGATCCATCAATAAGTTTTCGCAGCCATACTATCCAGTTTGTCCACCAGGGAAAACTTATTGAGCTAATTGGTTCTAGGGACTCTCCTTCAACCCCAGTTGCCTCTGCCCTACAAGTAAAGAAGTGGGTTCGTAAACGCCAAGTAAAGACTTCACTTCTGTTGGTTACGGCAGTCGAGGAGACACCAACATAGGATCCTCCTGCATACCTCAACCAACCTTTTTTCCAGCCCTACCTGGATATTTTTCCACAGGAATTGCCAAAGCAGTTACCACCTCGACGACCAGTGGATCATCCAATCGAACTTATTCCCGGCAGTAATCCACCGTCGAAACCTCCTTATCGGGTTTCTTACACTCAAAATGAAGAAATCCAAAGACAGGTGACCGAGCTACTCGACAAAGGTCACATTCGGCCCAGTCGCAGCCCTTTCGGATCTCCTGTACTACTTGTGGAAAAAAAGAATAAGTTAATGCGCCTCTGCATCGACTACCGAGCCCTCAACAAGCTCACTATAAAAAACAAGTATCCATTGCCTCGCATCGATGACCTCTTCGATCAACTTCTACATGCAACACAATTCTCAAAGATTGATCTTCGTTTAGGTTATCATCAAATTTGCATCGAGAAGGCGATGAGTACAAGACAGCTTTTGGAATAAAGTATGGACACTATGAATGTTTGGTCATGCCTTTTGGGTTAAACAATGCTCCGGCCACATTCATGACATTAATGAACGACATCTTTAGGCCTTTCCTCGATAAGTTTGTCATCGTTTACCTCGATGACATCCTCGTTTTCAGCAGATCCCTACATGAGCACAAACAACATCTTCACCAAGTTTTTGAAGTTCTCCGCGCAAATTCTCTCTACATCAACATTGAGAAGAGTGAGTTCTTCAAGACCCAACTCGAATATTTGGGACATGTGATTTCCGCTCAAGGCATCTCTGTGGATCCCAAGAAGGTCGGGGTAATCCGAAACTGGCCTACTCCTAAGAATGTTCATGATGTCCGCTCTTTTCTCGGATTGGCAAACTTCTACCATACAAAGGTCTATCAGTTTTCCGAAATCGCAGCTCCTATGTCCGAATTATTGAAAAGCACAGCAGTTTTTCAGTGGCTTCCCGAAACAGAGTATAGTTTCAACAACTCAAGCAAGCACTCACTACCACACCAGTTATGGCTATTGCTGACCCAAACCTTCCATTTGAGGTCATGATCGACGCTTCCGACATCGCTACTGGAGCAGTCTTGATGCAAGAAGGCAGAGTTATTGCTTTTGACAGCCATAAACATTCTGATATCCAAACCCGATATCCGGTCTATGATAAGGAGTTTCTTGCCGTTATACATGCTTATCGCTCTTGGAAACATTATCTCATGGGAGCCGACTCTGTGGTTAAAACAGACCATCACTCTTTAAAGTATATCTTTACTCAGCCAGTCATGAACGCTCGACAAGCATGCTGGGTTGAGTTTCTGGCCAACTTTCACATGACCATTGAGTACATTCCAGGACTACGCAATGTAGTTGCAGATGCTCTCAGTAGGTTACCTCTAGCATCAGCTATGGTAATCTCTACATTATCTGTGGATGTTCCGAATTCATTCAAAGGAAAGTATTTCAATGATAAAGACTTCGGTACCGCAGTACAGGTTCTTTCAAAGATCAACCTTCGACTTCCGAACAGAAGATTTTCTCATCCTATTCTTATACGGACGACCTTCTGTACTATCAAGATCGCGTCTGTGTACCACATGACAAGGATGTTCGACGTCTTTTGTTAAAAGAGCATCATGTAGTTCCTTATGCTGCCCATCCAGGCATCAATAAGACTTATCGGTTACTCAGTGCAACATACTACTGGCCTCAGATGAAAAGCGACGTCATCAAAATGGTTACATCTTGCTTATCTTGTCAACAAATGAAAGCAAGCCGACGACTTCCAATTGGACTTCTTCAGCCTCTTCCAGTTCCAACTAAAAGGTGGGAAAGTATTTCCATGGATTTCATTACAACACTACCACGATCCTCCAGAGGTAACACTCAGATTATGGTAATTGTTGATTGATTGTCCAAAATGGCACACTTTGTTGCTTGCAAAAGCAGTGCACAGGCTCCGGACATAGCCAAACTCTTTATACAACACATCTTCCGACACCATGGATTGCCCAAGAATATCATATCCGACAGAGATTCTAAGTTTACCAGTCACTTTTGGATTTCACTGTTCGAATCTTTGGGTACAACTCTACTGTTCAGTTCAGCCTACCACCCAGAATCAGATGGCCAGATTGAAAGAGTCAACCAAGTTCTGGAAGAAATGCTTCGACATTATATTCAGTCACGCCTAGCAGCTTGGGAAGAGTATCTACCACTCCTTGAGTTTGCTTATACTAACTCTTTCCATAGTGCCATCAGCATGACTCCATTCCAAGCAGCTTATGGACACACTCCGATTGTACCAACGAATTTTGTACTTCAACATCGAGTGGCCCTAGCTGATCAATTGGTTCAAGAAATGCAAGACATTCTACTGCAAGTCAGGGATCATATGCGAAAGCGCAAGAGCGGTATCAACGGTCTGCCAACAAACATAGACGTCACCTAGAATTTAACACTGGTGACATGGTGCTATTATTTGTAGCCCCACATCGCTATAACTATTATTTGTAGCCCCACATCGCTATAAGACGGTTAAGTCTGTGTTTCCTAAGTTGCTAGATACTATGGACCGGATCGTCAAGAAAAATTCACCTTTAAGTTACAAATTGGAATTATTACCATCATGGGGTAAAATCCATCCAACATTTCATATTTCTTGGCTAAAGACGTACATTCTAGGCGATGAAGCAGTTCCTCCTGCAGGTGATTATGTCCCAGAAATCGAAGACGATTATGTTCTCCTTATTCCTGAGCGTATTCTGGACCATCGACAGCGAGAGACTCGACATCGACTTATCACGGAATTCCTTGTTCTTTGGCGAGATCTGGACGACTCCGATGCTACTTGGCAGTCTGATGAAGACTTACAGCAGTACCCTGACATTTTACAGCAGTATTGTCAGAATTTACAGGGATATTTTCTACATCAGTTCATTATCTCCACCAGGGTCTTATTTTGAGTGGGAGGGGATGTCACGATCTGTGACGTATTCCTTTCTCTATTTCTAGACTTATGGATGGTTTGATAAATGGACACTTGTGGAAGGGTATGCCCTTTCGACGGGACACTTCCTAAGAGGCACAACTCTTGCCCTTTCGACGGGACACTTCCTAATGAGGCACAACCCTTCACAAGAGACATTCTATTGAAGAGACATTTCTATTGTAATGTACCCTCTCATCAAGGGTCACACCCTTCACAAGGGGTACACACATGCACATACCCTTTGGAGTACACACCTTTTCATGTGTGACTCTTCACTCTCTATATAAGAGAGGCCCAATTGTATGGATGACACACTACATCCACCCTACAGACATTCAAGCAATACAATTATTCCTTGTTCTCTGCTATCTAGTCTCCTTTCTGTTCCTTAGCACATTTCTAAATATAGTAAATCTAGGATTTCTTACATTGGGAAGCTAAACCTCCATTGGAAGGATAGAGATGATGAGCTTAGTATGATTATTTCAATGGGGTTGATTTCAAATGAATGGGCCAGATTGTCCTATGAGGTTAATGAGAGTGGGCCTAAAAGGGGGATCCTTATGATGGGGGTGGGAACTACAGGCCATCTCTCCAGGCTAATGGGAAGATTCCATGTGGTCTCCTATAGGATGCACTCTTGTGTCTGCACTGTGGTTTGGTGGAGAGCTCATGAATAGCCCGCTGCAGTTCACGATTGCTGGCTTGTGCTTCAAATGTTAGGCTTCTTCATGGATCGTCACAGTAGGCCATTATCAATTTTGTATGATGCTATCTTTGATGGCTGTATTGGGGATCCAGGAGCCCGTGGAAATACTATCAAGGAATAGCCTTGGTGAATGGTTCCTCACCTGGGTTAATGGAAATTTGCGTGTGGGTTCAAATTGTCTTTGCTACAGTTTCTTTGACATTTTTTCCATAATACATGTAAAATGGGTTGGCAGACTGGAAAATGATTGTGGAGTTTTTTTTTTTCAATGTAGGTATTTTCTTTGGAAAGAAGATTTTGCGTTGATGCACAAGAGCTTGGGCTGGGAACGTCAGAATATAAAGGACCTTGCCTTGTACTTCTTCAAAATTCCACTGTGACACCCAAAGACTTTGTGGAGCATATCATGGGCTGTTTTTTGAGAGGGTGAGGTGGCCAAGTGAATGCCCATCAGATGACATTGCTGTAGGGGACATTTCAGTTTGACCCTGCATACATAATTGTCTGCAGGTACATTGTCCGAATCTACTGGTGTGATCACCTAAGCACAAGCAAAGGCAGCTTTGTATGCCATCTCAAGGATTTGGTGAATACCCTCAAGCGTGAGCTTTGCAAATCACAAAATGATTTACTAGCTAGCACGGCTCAGGGTAGGTCCTTCGTAATGAATGATGGGGTAGGCTTGTGTACATAATCATTCACATAAGAGTTAGTATACAAGGCCTTCTCTTGTTATAGTTGAAGTTTGCCACAATAAGTGGTAGCAGACGTTGACATCCTCTGCATTGTTTCAATTCACTGTTGCCACAGAAGGCGAATCCGTGGACGCCAGAGATAGCTCTAGCATTGACCTGAGGACACACAGATCTGATCGCGAAGATGGATCCCCTGCATCTCCTACCATTGCAAAGATAACATTCCGCTTGCAAACTTTTCCCAGAGAACTTTCAGAGTGGGTGATGGATAAGCTACCTGAATTGGACTATGCAGTGCATCATTTCTCACATACTCTCTATGCTGTGGAGAGCGATGGTCTTGTAAGATATGGAATTGGTAAAGGCGAAGATATGTACTTGACTGCTTGTGATAGGGAGCCACTTTTCAAAGGTTATGTGGCCAGAGCTTGTTCAAAATTAGAAGAAGCCTTGCATGTAAGAAAAATCAAATTGATGCAGGATATGGTGGGTAAGTTTTATCCTAGACCTATGAATCTTTTTTAGCAAAGTTTTGGAGTATAAAATGCATTGATAAGCTGCTGATCATTCTCTTGAAAGCTTTTCATTGCAGTCCTGGATGTAGGGGCAGCACCAGGTGCATGGACAGAGTTCCTTAGCAAAAGTGTTCATCATGTGGTAGCAGTTGATCCTGGGCAATTAGATAGGAACATCCTTGGAGAAAGAGTTACACATATATGCAAAAAGGTTGAATGCTGAAAATACTGTCGCTTCTACTTCAGCAACCTTTTTATGTGTTGAAACATGGGACTACGGTGCATAAACAACTCTATGTTTATGATATTTATTGGTAGAAGTTTTCTTTTCTGAAACTGAGATTGTTATTGTGTGCTTGCTGTTGGCAGGCACAGGATGCATCACGAGAGCTCTTGTCCTGGACCAGAGAAAGGAGATTTGATCTTTTAGTGTGTGACATCAACAAACATCCTGTAGAGGCTGCAGAAGTTGTCTTACCTCTCTTGGAATTTCTAAGGACTGGGGGTTCCCTAATAATGACACTGAAATTTCATGGAAGGGGCAAGTAAGCTAAAAAATTATTTTAAGAAGGGAGAGGGATGACCTTTTGCTCCACCCCCCTTTGGTTTGTGGGGATTAACTACAAAATAATCATATCCAGTCACATGTAAATGTTCATGGTTGTTTTACCTGTTGTGCATGATGGAGCTCATGATAGAAAAAAATTAGAAGCTCAGTAGTCATATGTCTGAAGCAGAGAAATTTCAAACAGAGAAGGGCTGGCTCTCAATGCGATAAGATCTGTCATCCTAATGTGGTCCATGCCTTTTTATTGAGCGTGTGTTACCTCCTGATGTCTCATTTCAACCCTAGGCCGACATGCCAGATAACAACATGCATTATAAAATATTATTACTTCAATAGTCCACTTTTGTGCTTATGTTGTATGGGATATGCACGTAGTCTGAGCACCAGGGGGAAATATTTCAGATTCATTAGTGGATGTGCTTTTACATTATGAAGCACATAATACAAGTAGGAGGGGATTTAAACCCAGGACACAGAGGATGTGATAGGAAAGGTAACAACACATTCAGATTCAGACAAGGTGGGAGAGTGTGAAAAAAAGATGCTGAGACGCTGTCAATGATCATCGTAGAGGCAGTGATTCCGCACATTCAGTTGGCAAGATACTGTGAAGGAAGCATGGGACATCTTTAAGGACCCCCCTAGTTATAGGGGGAGGGGCTGGACACCTTCCTTTGACAGGGCCGACTGAACTGAGCCAACCCTATAGCAGGTCGACTGGGTCAGTGACAAGAGCCGCCTGGTCTGTGCACGTGTCAACCTGCCTTCAGCTTCCTGCCAGGCCTATAAATATGACCTGGCCCTGCCTACGAAAACCTGCAGCGCTGCTACAGAATCACTGCCATCTACAGCTCCTTCCCATCCTGGTGCAGCCCTACCAGTGGGCACACACCAGCCTCTACAGCCTAAATCCTATCCAGGTCTATTGAAGTTTGAACCCCAAATCCTCCTCATATGGGGCTCACAGGTGGGTCAGTTAGAATGACTTTAACTGTGTGGGCCAGTGCTCATGTGTCGAAGAAAATGCTCCAGCTTCTCTTTGGGAAGTGCCGTTGTGAACATGTCAACATTGTTATCCTCTGTCGGGCTATAAAGCAGCTCCATGATCTCGTCCATTATCATCTCCTGGATGAAATAACTGAACCTTGATATGCTTTGTCCGAGCATGAAATACTGGGTCTTTGCAATCGCTATGTAACTCCTGTGGTCGCACATGATCATTGTCACCTTCTCTTGAAGAACTACCATGTCCTCCGGTATCCATTTTCCACAGCTGACATGCCCAAATCTCTCAGGCCACAATTTTAAACTATTTGCATCCAAGTGGGCCAGCAATGCCTTGATCTTCTATATCCCTTGTTGCTTGTGGCACCATCTTTCCTTTATCCTTTGACCAGATCAGGACTTCTCTGTCATCAAATTCTGCCTTCATCTTTTGTGATCTGGCCAGGCTTATCGTAGTAGAAACATGTTCTCTTCTTTTTCTTGTCCCCGCCGTCATTTGACTTGTTCCCTGCTGAGTTGCTGTTATCCTTGGTTTTGCCCCACATCTGGCCCACAACCTAGGCTAATGACTGGGCATACGGAAGCACTAAACCATGGCATATAATCAGCCCTACTTTCTGGCTTGGCCATGAGGGTGCCCTAAAACCAACATGAGAAGGAGAACTGTGTGCTGCCCATGCGGTAGCCTGCTTGCTTCCCAGATGGCAGGCTCTTTCGATCCCTCCCTCCTACAGGTATGAATCTCCCTTGTCCTAATATGGGGGCTCACGGGTGGGGAGTTGACCTCTACATTCCAACATCCTGTCTCAACGAGCTACTATGGGCCAACAGCTACGAGCTCCATTATGTTAAGGTAATTGTGAACATGTACGTCAAGCTCAAGTCCTAGCTTCTGGTACCATGTTAGAACACATAGCAGAAAATGAATCGCGCACGAGATCACACCTGAGAACTCTAGATCCTACTCCGGATGTGCACACATACGTGTAAATGTAAATCACGTCAGATCTGGGATAGACAGCTGAATAAGAACGTCCAAGTGACGACCCAAAATGTATCACAAAACGGTGCATTCACAAACCATACTACGTGGACAGCAGGGTGCTGCCCACTAGTGCTGGATCTGAGGCCACACAGTGCCCTAATCCACCGCTCTCTCCTGATGTGCGCCTGTGATGAGACTTCAGTGGCTATGGGTGGTCCCAAAACTCTTCACCAGCCAGCACCCTTTCTGCCAAGATGGTCTGCTCACTGAATGAGCTCTCCACACAGGCTACTGCTCCTGTTGCTGTTGCCTCCGATATACCCTGCTGCTACCTCTGTCTCCAACCGATTTAGTGCTCTGATGCACTCCTGCTGGCTGGAACATAAGCTGGATTCATTGCCTTGCTGCTGATGTCTTGTACTGCCTCCTGTAGTGTCTGCTGTACACTTCTGGAGGGCTGGAACACAGTCTGCAGATAATTCTTTCTGAATAACATAACTACCCCCCAAGGGGGCTTTATATAGAGCTGAATGCCCCTGTATACTGACCAACTGAAGGCCTGACATGCCGACCAGTCTGCAGGTTTGCTGACCTGCCAGCCTCTGGCCGACCAGGCTGGTCTGTTTGCCAACCAGATCCTGCCTTCTGGAGCCTATAAGACCTGCACCCAGGTCCAGGGCTAACAGCATCCCTTTGTACACCTCCAAATGGGCCTCTAACAGTCTGCAGACCAGCCCTGAACGAGGGCTTGTGTGTGGCCTGATGAATGACCTGACTGTACCTTGACAGATCTGCCCTAAAGGGTGGTCAAATGCGAACCCAGGAAGGGATGTCTGCATGCTGTCCATGTGGCGTGTATGCTGCCCACATGTCGGCCTCTCTCTTCCTCTATTCTCCCCTTATCCTCCTACAATTGTCACTCCCCCATGCTCTCCTCATATGGGCTTACAAATGGGGAGCTGACTGTAGTTCTCTGACATCACCTCTCAACGAGCCGTACAGATCGAATGCGGCTTCTATGTTTGCCATCAGAGAGCAGAAGGCTGATGTAGATCAGCCTTCTGCTCTGTGATGGCATGGTCCATGTCATCTGGAAACCGCTTTGCATCATCCACATTCTACCTGAGTTGTAGTTGGTAATTCGTCCATGATGTTGTCCTTTAAGTGGTAGCCACCATCCCACAAACTCTTCGTGGAAACCTCCATCCTGAAACTCTTTCCGTCTCTGGATCAATGCTCCCTATGAGCAAGCCTTAGGTTCAGAGCCTAAGTCTTCCAAGGTCACATTTGTACTCTCCTTGTGCTCTCTCGCCTCTGACAAGAAGTCATTGACAAAGTCTGCTTTGTAAATCTCTAGCATTGTGCAACTGGAACACTTTGAGAAGGCTTCTTTGACTACTGTCCTTCTCAGCTCCATGTCCTACTAGAAGTCCACGCCACCCACTCAGTCATATATAGAAGGCATTGTATGCCTCTACTCTGAAGCTAACTCCCCTAGCTGTCTAGCGAGTCTCTTCCTGTTGAGAACTCCAAGCCAACCATGCGTTCCATAACATCTTGTTGAACTCATAAAGGAATAATGAGAGTACATACCTAGGATGAATATTATCATGTGGTTGCCTACTATTGCAGCAAGCACGGTACACTTCCCATGTGCCATTTTCCTATGATTCTCGAGCCATGCAACGGCCTTGGTCATTCTGCTCTTGAAATCTGCAGTCTATGTGTACACTTGCATCTTCCCCCTTAGTATCAGACATCCCTTGTATATTCATAGGTGGCTATATCCTTTTGGATGAACATGTGTCACCATGACCAGAAAATACCAGGTATTCTGAGACGTTTCCAGAATACTTCAGCCCATCCCATGGAGGGGGGTTTGTAGGCCATCTTCTTGTGGTTCTAGTGATGCCGTATAGGCCATGGCATGTGCCTTGTAGGGATAAATATAGGCACTCATAGTTTTAGTGCCTTTTAGGCCACATAGGACACTTAGTCCTATGTGACACCTAGGACACTTAGTCCTAGGTCTAGGTACAAGTACTTTGTACTCTTTCTTTTCTATTATTCTAGTTGACGTGACGGCTGATTCTCATCGACTCCTTGTACCTTGTATTCTCTCTTTTGCCTATTGATCCTACAATTGTGATCATTCGTAGCATTCTACCACATTGCATTCATTCGCCTTCTCTGTCCCACCTTGCATGTAGGTTGAAAGAGAAACAAGTACTCTCACGAGGGCGCTCTTCCCCATTGGAGGGCCAATCGGCATTCAAATTCTGCATGCATTGCTTACATTTGCATTCTTGAAAAGCTTGGAACCTCACACTTCTAGATTTCTAAGTCTGCGTGCTCCTCGTTGAGCTTCAGTAGACTTTATCACCGTGCCTTGATCCCTGTTCCTTGCTGCCCTGGAAGACAGCCAAGGGTGCAGCCCCTTCCTGAGCTATGCGTGCAGCTCCTCAGCTCCCTCTAGACCTCCTGGATGTATGCCCAATTGCTGCTGCTCTGCTGCTCCAATCTGCTCTGTGTTTGTTGCTGCAGTGGATGGAGAATGAGCCTTCAGGGCTCCCTCCCCTTTTGTAGACCTTGAATGGCCCCAAAATGGACCGATTAGCAGGCCCCTTCCTAGCCGACTGATCTGGTCTGTAAACGGACCCAGCAGCCCCCTTTATGGGACTGTTGGGACCCGCCTTGGGTCTGTGTGTTGGGGTCAGCCAACCAGCCATCTGGGCCCTATATAAGGACAAGGGGATTGCCCATTGCAGCCCCTTTCTCTGCTGTACGTCCGGTTCCATCGTCAGTTTCCTCAAGATCACGGCATCGAGGTAGTTTGGGCAAGTGCTCATCGGGAAGAAAGAATGGTCATGACGCCAAATCTTGGATCTCTACGAATCTCCAATCCTACTCAGAGCCATGCTCTTTGTACTGCTCGACTAGGGCCCTTAGTGCATTGTGAATTTTGGTGAGAAGCCATGAGGTTGGTTGGCTTGGGTCTCTTAGCTACCTCAGCCACGAGGGCACAGATCTTCGTGATTTGCACCTTGCAATTTGTGCGGTAGCAAGGATCTCAGCTTCCAATTGTTGCCATAGGGATAGTGTTGCTTCTTGGAGCTCTAGCCGTTCTACTGCTTTCGCTTCCTTGATCTCGGCCCTCTTCGCATCATAAGCAGAGTGCTACTTTTGGATTTCTTCTCGGCGCAGTAGGCATCGCATGTCTCTTGGATGGTGTGGAGCTCTCCCGTTTGTTTCGTGATGCATTCTTGGAGGAGGTTTTTGTAGAGTTTTGCCTTTTTCATTGAAGTGCACCACATGGGTGGGCACTTCATGCCATGAGCCCAAAATTGTGTATAATATGTCCAAGATATATAAATTATTCAAATGATGCTAAGCACGCAGATTCTCAACGATACAACCCTGCACAATTGCATAGAAGTATAAAACACATATTGTGTTGTGTGTAGTCTACACATGTCAATTGCCATGAAATTTAGAGAACATTACAAGCGTTCAATGATATAAAATCAATGTTAAAATCCAATGAAACCCAAAATTACAAATCAAGAGCAGAATCCACACATGCATGCAAACGTTTCTCTTGAAGAAAACGTTTTGAAATGTGCTGCAAAACGTTTCTCTTTTCAAAGAAATGCATTTCTTCTGACTGTGTGTGTAAGTTGGTGGTGATGTTTAGATTGGCAGCGGCTGATAAAATCTACTAGGACACGTCGTGGTCTTGGTGCTTGCACTGGGGAATGACACGTGTCAATCTAGATCTGAAAACAATGGTTCTGATTTTTGGGGGGCGATGTAATCAACCTTTGAGATCTCTAAAGGGCAGTGAACAGATAACAACCAGCAAATAATCAATTTATAGCCACTTAGAACTTTCCACAGCAAACCCAAATCAACTTAGAACACAACACCCGAGAACTAGATCGCCCCCGTTTTGCACCGGACACCAGATTAGCCCTAAACTTAGCGCCCCTTTCGGTATTTCTTTATCTTTTATTCAGAACATGTAAATACAAGAATGGCACCGCAGTGCATCAGTCCATAGATAGCCAACTGAATAATCTGCTCACAGGCACTTCTGTCTTGCTCGGCAATCATAGAATAGGCATCCCAGTCGAGTGCAACATTCCATGGCAGCCCTTCTTCCGAATTTGGCTGAGGGTTCTAACCTCGCAGCTCTGATACCCACTAGGGGAGTCTTGGCAGGAGAGAAATCAGCCCAATCTGTCTTGGTAACTACGAATATTCGTCAAGGGAGTCCTAGCAAGACAGAGGCCAGCAAAACAAAGCTGGCTGTTCCTGGCAAACAAAAAGGCTAGCTGCGCAAAGCAAAAGGATCTGAAGGTTTTGAGGCAGTAGGAAAGCTCCCGGAAAGCTATCAACCGATCGGAAAGCTCGGGAAACCCTAGGAAATCAGCAAGCATGGAAGCAAAGACAACCTTGGAAACCTACTGGAGGAAAATCGCCAAGGATGGAGAGCTCTTGGAGAAATTCGCCAACCTTGAAAGCACCTGGAGGTCTTGGCGGATGAGAAAACCTGAAGGCGACCTGCTGGAGATCACCGGAACAGCCCAAACCAGTGCGAAATTGGAAACGATTGACCAGAGGGCCTCTTTGACAAATTGCGCAATTTGTCAAGAGCCTTGGCATCTCCTACAGATTGCGAATTTTTTGGATTAGCCTTGGGAACACGCAAAACGATGAATCGCCCTGTCTGGAAGCGAAGGAGAGCCTGGAAAAAGTGCGCAATCACCATTGCTTGTCCTGGAAGGCTCCCATGCAAATTGCGACATCACAAATCTGCTCTCGGGAAGGTCCTACTGAAGTGCGAATTCCTCTAGCAGCCTCTAGGAAGTGCGATTTTCTGTCTTGGACCTGGCAGGGCTCCTGGGTGATGCGAGATCTGACAAAATGGCTCCCAGAAGGGGTGTGGAAAGCTGGGAATCAAGAAAAATGAGATTTTGATCTGAGATGGATCTGAAGTAGCCTTGGCTTAGTCCCCAATCCGCTTGAGCTAAGAATAGCTGCCTTTGCTTGCCTTGCAAGTCATTGGATTTTTACCCCTCTCTAACCCTAAGATCCTTTGCCTTGGCCCATGGAATTAATTGCACTGAAGTGTCCTTTACAGATTTAATCAATTTGAGGTAGGTCAGTGACCGTAAATTCCTAAAAATTAGAAATTCATGTCCCCGTGACAAACCCCCCCCTCTTGAAACATAGCAAATGTCCTCATTTTCTGGTTCAAAACAGCAAGCACAAAAATAAAAAAACTGAAAAATACTGAGTGATAGACTCTGCCAATGTTATAGGTACCTGTTCAAATATGTGCTTGAAACATCATAAATGCATAAACAATATAGAAAAATCAGAAAATATATACTAGGGATGGCTCGGTAGAGCTTGAGATAACCAACTAATCCAAATATACAATCAGAAACTGACAGTGACTAGTACACTGATCCAGAAATCTCGCGGCAGATATACTGTCAACAAGCGGTACCTTGGGTGAGACCGACTGTCACCAAGCGACCTCTAGATATCCGGAGCTGGCTGAACCAAGGGAGTGGAGGTGCTACCCCCTTCTTGTGCTTTAGGCAATGCTCGAGACACAGGCTCTGCTGAGCCTGAATGAGCCCCAACCGAAGTCGGCTCAAGCTGAAATGCCTCTATGTAGAGCTGCAACAACTGAGGTGAATTTGCCAGTTCACTCTCCTCCATCCACTTCGCATCAATAGCTGGATAATTTCTGAATTTAATGAGATAGCAACGGATAACTCTACCTTTTACCTTGCGTTTCTTGTGTGCCAGAATCTGCTCCGAAACCAAAATTTCATCCAATTCTTTAACTTCAGGCTGCTCTTCATTAGGAGGCATATCCTCTGGCACATCTCCCTGAAACGGTTTCAAAAGACTTACATGGAACGCATTGTGAATCTTCCAATGATCCGTTAGCTTCAGCTTGTAAGCTACATCATTGGTCTTTTGCAGAATGTGAAAGGGACCATAATACGGCATACCAGCTTAACATACAGCTTGTCCTTCCCCTTCTTTTTCAGCTGAGCTTTCTGAAAGCGTAAGGAAACCCATTCGTCTTCGTTGAATTGCAGCTCACGATGATGACGATCAGCGGCTCTCTTTTGCTTAACTTGAGATCTTTGTAGAGTGATCTTGATTTTCTTGTAAGCCTCATCCTAGTTTTCCACAAACTTATCAGCTTCAAAGATTTTATCTTTGGTGTGCAGAATGGGCGGAACTTTCCTGTATCCTTCTACAATCTCGAAAGGAGCCTTTCCTGTAGAAGTATGAACCGTGTTGTTACAGGCAAACTCAATGAGTGGCAAGTATTGCTCCCATTTTGCCTTGTGATCCGAAACATAGCACTTCAAGAGATCAAGGGCGGTGCCATTGGCCTCTTCAGATTGCCCATCAGATTGTGGATGAAACGAGGATGAGAAATTCAGCATGGTACCCATACTTTCAAACAATCCTCTCTAGAACAAGCTTGTCATTTGCGGGTCTCTGTCACTGATGATAGACTGTGGCATTCCATGGCATTTAAAGATATGAGACATGAAAAGATTTGCCATCTTGTCTGCTGAAATTTTCTTCCTCACCGGAATAAAATGAGCATGTTTACTAAACCTGCAAATAATGGTCCAGATACCATCATGACCTGATGGTGTACGAGGAAAAACAAAGATGAAGTCCATAGCAATGCTTTGCCACAGTCTACCAAGAATGGGGAGTGGCTGTAACAGTCTAGGGGTTTTCTGCCTGTCATACTTCACTTTTTGGTAGGTGATGCATGTCCTGACATATGCCTCAACATCACGTCGCAAAGCTGGCTAGTAAAAGAAGTGCTCAACAGCCTTCACAGTTGCGTCAATTCCTCTGTGTCTTGCCTAAGGCAGAATATGACTTTCAGCCAATACTTTGGCCCTCAACTGCTTTGTGCACACAAACGGCCATGCATCAAGAGAAAACCATCTCGAAGAGCATAATGATCATTTCTTTGTCCCTCAGACAATTGATCATATACCCGTGCAAAGTCATCATCTGAAGCATATTGCTTTTTCATGGCATCCAATTCATCATGATAGGCAATAGAAACAGCAGAAACCTGTGGTTTCTTGGATACCGCATCCAGCATTGGCCTTCTAGAAAGTGCATCTGCAACCACTTTTTTGTTTCTAGGAACATGCACAATCTGAAAATGAAACATAGACAGAAAATTGGCCCAGCGCATGTGCTTCTCAGATAGTTTCCTTTGTGTGAGAAAATACCTCCCTGAGTGGTGGCCAAGTCTTGATTGCTTCAACCTTCGCCGGATCCATCCGAACTCCATCCTTGGATATGATGTGCCCAAGAAAGTGAATTTATGGCATGAAGAATTCACTTTTCTTTGCATTAATGACTAGCTTATGTTCTCTCAACTCCTCAAACACAACTGTCAGATGCTTTCGATGCTCTTCCTTATTTTTGGAGAAACAAATGATGTCATCAAAGAATGTGTCCACAAAAGACCAGTGTTCTCTAAAAATCCTGTCCATCATTCGGTTGAAGGTGGCAAGAGCATTAGTTAACCCGAATGGCATGACAAGATATTCATAAAGCCCAAAAGTGGTCCTAAAAGCCGTCTTGTGCACATCTTCTAGTCGAATTTTGGATCTGATGATACCCGCTCTTCAAATCAATGCGGCTGAAAATCGAAGACCCCTCAAGTGTGTCCAGAATGTCATCAATCCGGGGAATGAGAAACCTGTTCTTCACCGTGATCTTGTTAAGTGCACGGTAGTAGATGCACATCCACCAAGATCCATCCTTCTTCTGCACCAAAAGGACGGGTGAACAGTACGGGGAAAACTGGGCTGAATTAGCCCTTTTTGCAGCAATTCGTTTATTTGGCTCAATATTTCTTCCCGTTGGGTTACACCGACCCTGTACGGTGGTATATTCGGAGGACTACTACCTAGCATAATATCTATAGCATGGTCTTCAGGCCTCGCGAGCGGGAGTTCCTTTGGTAAATACTCAGAAAAACATTCTCGAAACTGAAATAAGAAATCTGTCCGCTCTTTATCGATACCAGAAAGAGGCGGCTGATCATCTTTTCTCTTTGTGGCGGCTGATCATCTTCTCTCTTTGTTTCTTTTGCAAAAATCAAATATGCAGAAATATGCTTTTACATTACTGAAGTAATTGCAGGAGCATATACAACCGGAATGGACCCTCCTTTGAGTTTTACGTCAAGCACATGAGTCTTTCCCTTGTGAGTCAGGGTAACTGTTTTATTGAAAGTATCAACAACAGCCCGAAGACGATAACACCATGGAATGCCCAAAAGTAGGTCACAACCATTCATAGGCATGATATAAAATTCTTCTGTATCAACATAGCTCTGGATATGAAGACGTAGCTTCCCAATGATCAGAGTGATGGATGTACTTAGCCCTATATCAGCCATATTGGCTTGCACAAGTAAACCCATCTCCTTGGGGCGTATACCTAGCTTACCTACTAACTCACGAGAGACAAAATTTTCTTTAGCACCTGGGTCAAAGAAAAATAGAGCAGTCTGATCACGAACTTTTCCCCAAGCTCTACAAAGCCCCGTGTCATCTTCCTGTTTCTTATCAGTGATCATGTTAGGTACAAGGTCAGCAGATGGCTTTTGCTTCTTGCTCTTTGGATCAGCTTTGGGTTCCACCGTCTGTTCATCTCTATCCTTTGAGGGATGCTGTCTTTTCTTCTTGAGTGGGCATTCATGCACCTGATGGCCCTCCTCTCTGCAGTAGAAATATCTGTTCTGCTCTCTAAGGACCTGTTTCTCCTCTTCTGTCAACCTGGTAGGTCGTGACCTGAGAACACGCCGCTGTCCTGCAACCAAAGTAGCTCTCAAGGGTCTACCAAATCCATCCTTCCGTTTGAAGTTCTCCTTCCTTTTGAACTCTTCTCTCTTGCTGCCCCTAAAACCACTGGTCCTGCCCTGGAGCAAAGCATAAGCTGTATTGGCATTCTCGATCAACTGAGGCATGTTAGAAGGGGATGAAAAGGCTGTTGAATGCCAATAGCGTACCCATAGGTCATAAAATGTATTGATGAGGACACCTTCATAGCAAGTAATGACTGTAGGAAGGCTTTAATGTCTGATATGGCATACTTCCATCGACTGAGCTACATGTGCGAATAAATCCATTGACAGAGCTATGTGTGCAGTCACAAATTCTCCCTTGAAGGTGCTTCTGTCTTGCCGCTGCTTTGCTCAAGGCTTTTTGTTGATCCTTGAAGAGCTTAGGCATTCCAAGCAATGCTGAGAATGCCACATATTGTGTGGCTGCTCTGATGTGAACACTTGTCCTTGGTGATGTTAAAGTGGAGACCTTTTCTTTCATTAAATACAACCAAATGCCAAAAAAAGCTGCTTTTGTCTGGCAACTGAAAACAATTGGGAGAGATGTCAATTGCAGTCTAGCCCTTGGACCCTTTGGGCAAACTC
Organism: Dipteris shenzhenensis; assembly: GCF_047967505.1. Taxonomy (NCBI): domain Eukaryota; kingdom Viridiplantae; phylum Streptophyta; class Polypodiopsida; order Gleicheniales; family Dipteridaceae; genus Dipteris; species Dipteris shenzhenensis. The sequence goes on along the minus strand of NC_141602.1, from coordinate 44,150,656 downwards.
CCGATGCTTGGAAGAAAAGCTGCTTTGTAGGAATCATTTATATACTCTGCACTGGTATCAATCAGATAAGGCTCTAGATTAGCACCCCAATCTGCTTTACCTTCAACCATAGCAGGTCAATGAACATTATATAGGAGTGGTCACTTCAAGCAAATGATTACATACGTGGCTAAAGGAACTGTCTAGTCACCAGCGTCTATGGGCTGCTTGGATTGCATTTGACTACCACTGAGCTGCTGCTGTTGTTAAGTTAATGGAAGGACTACTGGTGATCGATCCCATAGCCTGGTGAGCCATTCTTTTATAGGTTGCCTCCACCAATGTAACCGATTTCACACAAACTGGTTGGGATGGCTGAGCTGGCTGGGTGGCCTGTTTGCTGAACCTTAAAATTTGAGTTAGTCCTTATGACAGCTTCCTTTCTATTGCTGCAGCTGCTAAAATTTTCTTCTGCTCTGCTTTCCTAGCTGTCACTGCACCTGCCTTTACTGCTTCTTCTAAGTAGCTGACCTGTTATAGGCTGGTCCACTTGCTTCCCAGAAGTTCCTGCCTGTCCTGCTAATGCTGGCCTGATGCAGAGTAGCCATTCCATGGACCGTGGTAATCCTCATAGCTAAAGAAAATAAAGGAATGGATCCCTCTCTCTCTCTCTCTCTCTCTCTCTCATTTGCAATCTAGGTTGAATTGCATGCTCGTAGTTACTACGGAGATTTTGGTTAGCGTCTGAGAAAATTGTAAAAATTGTGTTAGGCTACTTGATAGAGGTTACTGCACGGAGTGTCTACTTTATAGAGGTTACTGAAGAGAGCTGGGTTAGGGTTTGAGAACTTTGCTAAATTAGTGTTAGGTTACTTGCGGGACGAGTAATGTCTCTAGCTTTCTAATTTTGGAAGGATCTTTGGGACCAAATGGGGTACAAGCTACGGAGTGCCAAAACAAAGCGTAAATGTCTCTCCTGGACACAAACAAAGGAAAGAAGAGAGAGAAAGAAAGAAAGAAAGTGTATTAAAGTCTTCGGAGAGAGAGAGAGAGAGAGAGAGAGAGAGAGAGAGAGTATTAACTGTTGTAGTTTTGCAGGGATAAAATTCAAAAGATCCAAGAGATAAAAGATATACTGAATGATGAGTTGGAGGAAATGGAGTGCATCTGGCTACTTGCGAACAGTATCTACGAAAGGACCTTCATAGGTGTCAAAAAATGAGGGGGTTCCAAGAAAAGGACCCATCTTTGGTTTTGATTTTCGTTCAATGATTGCTTCCATGATATAGAAGTAATTCCCATGTGTTCTGCATTAAGGGCCTACATCTTCATGCAAACTCAGAACGCATTGCAGGTCTTGTGCTTACAGTGTACTTGAAAGAAATGGTATTTTATTTTCTGTACATAAATTTCTACCCTGGTACGGTTTGATTGAACACTTATTTCCCTGGAAGGAGCCACGTGAGACAGTCCCTTTGTAGAAGACTTGAGTGTAAAGATTTCTCTATAGCATACCGGCAATTGTTTGTGTATTTGCATAAAAAACACTTGCATATAGGAGGTATTTCTCTCTAGAGTGTTTCAAAAGCAATGCTGTGTCCTCTTCCAGAACACATGAATGTGTATGTCATTCCGTTAAAATTAACAGCAGCTACTTGCAAACTCTTGTTGGCAATCCTGATGGTATCCTTTTTGTTCAAAACCTATCTTGGGGGACCATTGTATTCTTCCTCAAGGGTGTACATATTGAAATTTTTTCTATTGCCGTCAAAGCATTGTTCAAGATCTTGTTATGATAAATATATTTTACACAAAAAGAAAATATTGCTCGATCAGAAGGGTATCATATGCCTTCATGGCAAAAGGCCAGTTAATATCTTTGGGTCATTGAGGTTTGCTAGCACTCACTTACAGGGCTCAAATGGTAACGGCATAAGAGTTATGTGAATGAATGCTTCAGGATGACTGGGACTTGGTGGTTTGGAAAAACTGTCTCGTCATCTTGTCACCCTGCTGTACCCACCGTGCTTGGGAAGAGTGATAAGAGAACTTTGCGCGATGGATCTCCATGTCCTACAGGTCAAGCCGCGCACACTCGTACCAATCTGCAAGCCACTGAGAACTTGAGTTCTGCTCCCTGAGACGTTCTATGGAAGCCAGGTTATGTCTCAATGCTCTCTCACGCTCTTGTAGGAGGCGCCACTGATGGAGAGCCTGAGACTGAAGCTCCTCGCTGCTCCTCAGAATCACGTTCGCTGTCCACAAGGCCTAGCCTCCCTTACGTGGAGTCTCAAGCTATGCCGAATCTCTGTAATAGCCTGATGTACCTCCTCCTCCTAGAACAAGGCATCTGGATGCATACTCCTTTCTGGGGAAGTCCATGATGGGGCTGCTCTAAGTGTAGCAAGATCGGGGAATGGCCAGACATCGTGGTACTTGCCAAAATGGTGGTGGCTCCCTCCCTATGCAGCGGAGGCTGTTAGGAAGATCGCCTCCTGCAAGGGGTCCCTACCACGGATTGCAAAGATGAACTGCTCCCTCGTGCTCCTCTCGGTTGTAAGCATCTTCGAAAAAGAGGCTTTGCCTTTTTGGTGCCATTCTCCCCCCGCTACAAGGACAACTTTGTTGGTCTTATGAAATTCTTTGGTTGTAGTTTGTTCATAATCCTCAAACTCTAGATTGCTGAATTCACCTAGAACAATTGAAGAGTCCACATGAGGGAGGCTCTCCATCAGCTGCCTCCAAAACGTGGGGTGCTACTATCTACAAGTAGGGGTATATACATTCAAGATGTCGATCTTGGAGTTACCCAACCGTAAACCCATCCATACTACCCTCATTGTGATAAGCTCACCTTGATCATATACATCTAAAGCCACCGCCTGCTAGACATAAATGCATATCCCTCCACTTTTGTCCATTGCGGGGACCACATCTCAGGGTCCCTCCTTGGGAGGGGATGGCGTCGGTATCCAACATTTGCTGCTGAAAACATATGCTTTTAAATAAAAAGAAAGTCTACTCCCCGTCCTACTAGGGCCCTTTGTAACTCTTGGTGAAGTATCCCATGATGTGATTGTTGCTGTGCAAGATCTTGAAGCCCTTGCACACCAAAGTCCAACTCATGGGGAGGAGGGGTGGAGAACAAGGCTTGCCTATCGGTGGGAGCTTGCATAACATTCTCGGACTTTTTTGACTTCAAGGGAGGTTTGAAGGGAAAGGAACTGTGTGATGGCATAGTAGAGGCATAAGAGGCTCCATGCCTACCTTCAAGGCCTATTGCATCATGAAGAAGTCCTCTACCCCAAGCTTGCTAGTGCACTGCTTTAGGGTATAGTACATAGGTGTTCTTCTAGTCCGAAGCAGATCACACCTGTTGTAATGCTTGTGTCTTGCTTGTCTTAGGTGAAACTGAGCTTGAATGTGTATGTTTCACTATGGAAGATCCAAAGCTCTCTCCCTTGGGGGCCCACCAACCACCACCACTCCATCATATTGAACACTTGATGTCACATATAAAGTCAAACAACCTGGGTGTGGAGGCAAAGAGGAAGTCTCATAACGGGCGATGCAAGAACCAACCACTCTTATGGATTTGCCTTTTTGGGTGTAAAATCAACATCGTCATCTCTAAAGCAAGAGGATAGGCATCCAAATCTCCAGGTAATTCCATGGCCCAAGCATTTAGAACTCCCTTGGCAAGGGTGGCCTAGGGTGGGGCTTTGGACCTGGAAGCTGTGTGAATAGACCACTTGACCCTAGTAGCTCCAAGGAGGCCATATCTTGTGGAAAGGGGGGGGGGCTTCGGTTGCGGCTAAGAGGAGGAAGCCACGATCGCCGGGGGGGGAACTTGCTTGTGCCTTAGGGCCAGGAGTCTAGATGAGGTTGAGGGGGAGAGCGAGAGATGGAAGGAGTAGTTGAGTGGTAGTGAGAGTGACTGTAGCTCTGGGAATAGGGGTTGAGTAGAAGAAGGCAGGGGAGGAGTAGAAGAAGGTAGAGGGGGGTTGATAGAAGAAGGCATGGGGGAAGGGGGGGGAGGGGGGAGAGGTTCGGAGGAGGGGGAGGATTTGTTGATGGGGCAACATAAGCCGAAGTGGTTGGACCTCTGGTGCCCATTGCTATGCAGGAGCTTGCGTGCTTTGGATCCCTATCATTGGGGGGTCTGTCGATAGATCAAAGGTGGTCTCATCCTCCGGAGTGTGGGATGGTCTATTGTACTGTCCTCTTGTTGCTTTCCCTAGGATTGGGAAGTTGCCTCTTGCTTTGCCATCTTACACTCTCGAAGTCTGGCATGTCACGTGTGGTCCTTAAAGTGTTCTTGCTAGGCTTTTTACGATCCACTCTGGGCCAAGCCCCCTTGGAAGGCTCTACCCCTGGTGTTTGGGACTCGGGGCTTGTGTCTAGCCAGGTTTTTTGCTCTATCCGAGCGGGTTGCTCTTTGCTCCTGCCAAGTCTGAGGAGCCCTACCAAAACCCCTCTTGCAATCATGTGTCAAGTGCCCCATCTGCCTCTACCAGCAAAGTCAAGTTCTTGATTGGGTGTTTGAACTCTCCTTCGATAAGAGTCTCAAGAAAGATCTCCTCTGGTCGTGTCTCTGGATACTTGGGTATCACCTTCAGTTCGTCATTTGCTACTACCACCGATTCTGTTGACTAAGGCAGAGACTCAAGCACTACACCAAAGCATCTCCCAATGGAGTGAAGGATAGGATAGTACTCTCTTGGGAGCCCTGGGAAGCACAACGTTATAGGGAAACGAGGCACGTGATGAATCATGTCCATGTCATCAATTGTAAAACTATGGTATCAAGGAATGAGGTAGACAAGGTGAACGTGATCACCCTCTAGTGTTATAATGCCTATATAGTAACAAACTTGTCATTTCACATTTAAAGCTTTTTGGTTCTAGTGCCTTTGTACATGTGAATAAGGATGAAAGAAAGAAGGTGGATTCTAGGAGTGCATAGAGTTGAAAGGTGATCGCCTCTTCGACCCAGACAGGAAATAGATCCTTATCCATAGGGATGTTTTCTTCGAGGAGCTAGACTCCTAGCTAGATCCCGAGGAACCCCTAGATTGGTGATCAAGTGTTGTGGTCATCCACCAACTCAACATTAATGGGATAACATCAATAAAAGAACAATTAAAAATCATAGGATTCCTTTGAATCCAAACAAGCCATATGACTTGACTCCATGCAACATTCCAGTCACCCCGCCATCTGGGGGGTTTATCTCCTAGTAGAACCATATTGTCGGCAAGAGGAGAACATCCACTAATCAAAACGTTGACATAATCAAGTGAGAGAACTTGCAATTCAAAAATAGATGAGCAACATCTTCTAGAGCCTTGTGAAACCTCTGCCATGTTGAGGGACCTTTTCCAATTGCAATAGACCTACATCCTGTTCAGACTGGTTATGAATAATCAACCATAAAAGACAGGATTGTTTTTCTGGTAACTTCTTGTTCCAGATCTTTTCCAACTTCCCCTCCAAATATTCATCCAATCCCTTCTTAACCATCTCTTATTTAGTAATTCAATGATGACCATCGGATTAAAGAAATTAGGTATAGGTAAAAGGTTTTGGCCCCTCCAATGGAATCGCAAAGAATCCTTCCAAATCACTAAGAAGAAAATGGAGTCCTTAGAGGTAAAGCCTCAGTTTTCCTAGAAAAATGCTTTGACATTGAAACCTCTTAATTTCTCCCACTCTTTCCACATAGCTTTCAAGAGTGTAGAGCCTATGGTTATGCAGGGTTCACTAGCGAAGAGATTAGATAGCAAAAGCTACTGTTTCCATATCTTACATCTAGTAGGCCTAGTGTGGGCAAAGTCTCCTAATTAGAATGGGGCAATGCTCCTCCTTTTGATGGCATGACTTTATAATCCATTTCCACATAATGAGGGCAACATACCATTTAAATTCACAATCACTAAGCCACCCTCCTCTTTGAGGAGTGTGCAAATATCCCATCTAGCTTTGGCTACCTTTTTGGCTTCTTCATCTCCTCCCCATAGAGAGGTCCTAAACAAGGAGGTCAGCTTGAGTAGCCCCGATTTGGAGGGAAAAAATATAAATAATTGAGGGCTAGTGGAAGTGATTCAATATAAACTTTCTTATGGGAAGAGAAGACTGGAGGCCTAGCCACTTGAGGAGTTCTTAATTTTCTCGATCACCCACTCCCATTGAGATTCCATTGTGGAGTGGAAGCCCATTATGATCCTCAACAATCTTAAAGGGACTCCTCCTTGAACTATTTTGCATCCCTGGTCTCTGAAAACTTGAGGCACTGGACTCATTGTACCATACATCCACGTTTTACTATGATTCACCTTGGAATTTAAACGTAAACAAAAAAGCACTTAGACATTCCAAAATCCCAGCAACTGACGTCTCCTCATTAAGGGAAGTGATGTTTGTATCATAAAAAAACTACTGAAAAATCACTTAGTTGCCATTGGGAATGTGAATGCCCTTAATCTCCTCCCTTTCAAATTTGTCTTGGATTAACCACCCTAAAGCATTAGCTCTAATAGTGGATAGAAGAGGGGAGCAAGAACATCCTTCTCTTATGGACCTCTTCAAAGAAAAAGGAGAAGTGGTTAGACAATTTACTTCAACCTTGGCCATGGAGTTGGAGAGCAGAGTTTCAATAAATCTTTTGAATCTTGGACCTAACCCCATGTCCTCTAGTATTGGAGCATTGTCAAGTCAATTTTCATGAAAAAAATGTCTTGATTCTCTTCCTCAGTAAGTTGCAAACCTTCCCACAACTTTATTATAGCTTCCAAAATATTCTTCCTTTTAAAAACCCTTCTAATCCTCCCTCATCCATTTTCGCATTTTAAATCTGAGTCTCAAAGCAAGAGCCTTGGCTACTATTTTGAACATTGTATTAAGCATTGTAAGGGCACACCATTTAGAGATTAACTCCTTAACTCCTTTTAACCTCCTTTAGGAAAAATTTTAATCATAAGATTGTTAAATCTCATGTCCGGGGAATCTTATGAAAAAGAATCTTCCCAGAAGCTCAACAACTTTGGTCCCACTATGTCTCAAAAGAGAAATAGAACTCCACTGGGGGCCCATCCTCTTCTAGGGGGGACATAGAAGAGGCAACTTCCGTTAATTCATCCATTGTCATGAGGGCTATCCAAGAATTTTGAGTCACTATGTCCTCAAGGATGACCCCAGGAGAGGAAGGATGAGTCAAACTTAAAAATTAATTTAGGTTGAGTTGCATTGCATTTCCCTCTAGCAATTAATTTCTTAGTAGTAGAAATATCTTGCACACCAAGAATCTTTTTGATATGGTCACATGCCTCTCTCACAAGGTCTTTGTTTGTTGCAACTTCTCTATGAGGCCAGACCAGCTTTTGAATATATTCTTGAGTAGCTTTCGTCCTAAGGCTTCTAAATGTATCCTTAGTTGGTCTTGTCAGACTTACCAACCCACGAATCTCATTGGTAGATAAATTGTTGTTTGCACTTGTGTAACTCTTCCTCCCTCAATTTTGATTTAACCTCTCTCATAATTCTTTGACCTTCCTCTGAGTTACCCCCGTCCAACTCTTCCAATTTGGTTTCTAGTGTCACTCTCCTTTTTTTGGGGGGGCTTTTCTTTTACTCCCTTAAGGAGAAATTGAGTTCTAGTCTCTGCTCTTGCCCACTTCTTGTGGAAATCAGTCATCAATCTCCAAGTCTTTTAGTCGTCACTCAAATCTTTCTCAGATTGGATGGGACTTTGACCTTGGAGTCCTTATCTTAATTGTCTATGGTCATCATTTTTGAACTCCAATCATTTAGCACCTTTGCACTTTTTAACCTAGTTTTTCCTAGTAGCAATGGGTACACATTTTCTTCCATTGCAATAGCTATCAGGCTGAGTGTATATTAAAGTCCTACTATGATAATCACCACACCAAAAAGAATATCTTAGGGATCCACAGATCTCTAATGTGCCATGTTAACCCATTATGGAGAGGGCTTCAAATTCTTGAGCTTTAATAATTTAAGCATGGTTTTTGACATGATATTCTCTCCTAATTAGGGCTCCATCCACAATGACATCTAGAATTTGTTGCCTCTTGGATTTAGCTATGATGACTTGAACTGTCTCATTACTTGTTAGCATGCCAACACTCTAAGTGATCATACCTAAACTTGGTACATGCATCACAACACTTGGTTCTACACGGTGTGTCCATGGCACAAGCACTTGTCACACTCCTTTTCATTGTTTCTAGGCCTACCTTCAAAAACCCAATTCTTACAAGCCCTTCTTGAGCCTGACTTGACCATTCTTTGTTGATGTTGAGTCATCATCTTCCTCAATTTACTCACCTATTTTTTTCTTATACTTGGTGCTCCACTCTTTTCCAAGGCAATGTCTTGGTTCAAGAGCTCATCATATGTCTTGTTTAGGTTCACAATCTTGAGTGAATCCAAATCCATTTGCAAGACATAATCAAGCAAGTATGCATTGATTTATCATCTAGTGTTATACTCAACTCATTGATGAGGGCTTTCATTCATAGCAAAAAATCTTGTATGGGCTCACCTTTCTTCTACTTCAAGTCATTCAACTTGGTTTGGACATATTCCTCATCAATCATTGGTTGCATCTCTTGAGGAAAGCCCCAGACATGTGCTACAAATCCATGAAGTAGCCAATCAAAAATTGGTTGAACAATATTTTGGCAGTTGGTACATATATATAATTCATGTACTCCTCCTTAGTCATTGCCCCATTAATATGGAAGACCCACAAAAAGAGCTGCAAGTGAGTGTAAGGGTCTTTGTACATGGTCCACTTGAAGTCCTAGAATTTTACCTTCTTGTGTTGAGATGAGAAGATTTCAGCTTGGTGGCAATTACCTCAAGACTCCTCGGTTTGTTTTGGGTTTTGAACTCTATCTCCACCTTCTTGGTGGGCATCTGGCCTATGTTCTAGGCTTTTCTTGGCCACTGGTCTAGTGTGCCTATAGTCATCACTGTGCACATGCTTTGAACTTGGACTCCCATCTTCTTGCCTTTGGTCTTCCACCATGCCCTTGACCGAATGCACATGGTGACTTAGGGTTAGTAACATTCTCTCATTTGGATGCATCTTTCACCATTAGATGCATGTCTCAACTTAGCACGTCTTTCCTTTAGCTATATGTGCCTCTCACTATATAATACTCATCTAGTGTGTGAACATTGTGGCCCCTGCCTCGCATCCTTCCCTTGATCAATGGAACGTTAAGACTTGAGACTTGTGGCTTGGTATGAGCCTAGCTCGCAATGCTCATGGCTTGGATCATGCACCATCTCCCTTGTTGTTCATGGATTGGAATTTGGCTCCTATACTGCCTCCCTTTTTCATGTAGGTCTTATTTCTTATCTTTATTATGAGAATCACCAAACACGATCAAGGCTTTCTTGTGCCATGTGACATTCTTGGTCCAAGATCTTCTTCACCTCTGGGGTTGATGCATACTCAACAAGTCGATGGTAATTCTTGTAGCTTAGGTGGCAAAGTCAACACCAAGACTAAGGTCCACCCAAAGTAAGGTGTTTCTTTTGTGAAGAAGATGATCATACAAGGCCAAATCCAAGCTATGGTTGGAACTCATTAAGATTCTTCAAAGAAACAATAAAAGACAATAAATCAATCTAGAATGCGAGTAATTCTCATTGAGGTTTGAAGATAGACAATGTTAATGTAATCACATGGTCCATGGGCCCAGTGTTTGCTTCTGAGAAAGAACCACATCCAACCAAGGACATTAATTGGAAAGAGAGAATCCAAGTTTCCTTCAAATTAGCTAAGGAATTGATCCTACAATGGAGCTTCTGATTGAGTTGACCTCAACTTTAAGTATGGCTAGCATGGCTACAATCCCAAAACAAGCCAAGAGGTTGGCATAAGCATGGGGAACATTTCAAAATATGAAGGTAAGCATAACAATGTCTAAGATTTTGTAATTGACCTGTACTATAGCAAGTTTTTTGTCTAATAGTTTAGACCCAAGTAGAAGCTTGTACTAGTTGGGGATTCCTTGGTCACCATTCCAATGGCATAAATCATGTTGGTCTAGGCATTAATGAAGGGATTTGATCATGGTTGAGATCAACGATAGGAAGGATTTCTTATGTGGACATGGCCATCCATCCCTAGATTCAAATTCATTCTAGCCCTTAAATCAACCTGGTCCTACCAACTTCTCCTACCTTGGCATAGGTGCTCTTCTCTCATGCTATTTTGCTACTTTTTTTCTATTTTGTACTAGTATAGCATTTTAGTACTCAGCAAGGGCCTTAATGAGCCCTTTGCCCCGGCCCACAGTGGTGGTAAGTATGAGTTACTTGTTTTCGTACTTTGTCCCATAGGCCCATGAGGCTTCTTGCAGCAGTGGACGTTAATATATCTTTCTTTCTTTCTTTCTCTTGGCTACAGACCCCTAACATTATTTTGAGCATGTCTCAAACATTGGATAAAGATTCAAGTACTCTACAGATTGCATGGGTATGATCCTCCATCTAGAGGCGCTATGGTTATTGCATACTAGGCCTTGAGAAGCTGCAAGTCACCTTTGGACACTTCAATTACTTGTTTGTGATAATTTGATAATCCAAGAAACTACCATAGTTTACTGCTCATTAGCATGTACTATTATTATCGGTGATTATACCCTTGTGCCTAATGACTACTACTACTATTCATTCCACTCACTTCTTCCACTCATTCTTGTAGCGCATCACTAGTAGGATTGCCAAACATTGATGGTCTTTTTTTCTCACCCCTCAATTGACCGGTGATAGCTCGGTGCTTGATGAATGCAATGGTGAAGATGACCTCTCTTGCACTCCTTGGGCTTCTTGGCACTCAACATCCTAATAGTGCTTGGATGTCATAAAACAAGCGTCGTCTACACGAGACACCCACAAGTGTGACTAGAATCATATAGAGATGGGAGAACGATCAAGTTAACAGACAATACAAAGAGAGGAGTATGAAGTGAAACCAACTTGTAGTGTTATTGAAAAGGGGCTTGTAGCCTATTACAAAAAACCTCATAAAACAAGCTATTGGTGCAACTCACTCTCTGTCACCTGAATTCAAGCCACTCACCTAACTCTTTGAGAAAACAGTGGCTTGATAGTCTAACCTTGTCTCTAACACTCAAACTATTCAAACTACTCAAACCTATTCTATCTCAGATTCTCTACCTAAATAATCCCAAGGACGTTAGCTGCCTTACAAAACCTGCTTGGAATCTATTGTTAGTGATTCACTTGCCTATGTGGTGACCATCTAAGGTTCTCTACCTAAATAATCTTAAGGAAGGGTCAAGGCTTAGCTGCCTTGATTCACTTGCCTATGTGGTGACCATATGAGGTTCTCTACCTAAATAATCTTAAGGATCAAGGCGTAGCCGCCTTCCAAAACCTGCTTAAGTCTACTACTAACCATTGCTTATGGTATGCCTGCCTACGTGGTGACCATCTACTCACCCTTTCCACTCAGTGCCTCATCACTTGGTCACTTGGTTAGTGGTGCTTAGTTACCCAATTACTCGGTTTGGATAAAACTATATGATATGACATGATTGGGCATGTCATGCTCGAGGTCTATGCCTTGATGCTTGATACACATGTTAGCTAGTTTATAGAGTGCCAAAGGCTAAGAGATGTAGGATGTCAGATATGGTCAGGAGATTATCAATCATGGGACTTTATTAGAGGGCTTTGAGTAGGGGGTTCAATTAGCTACAGGATGATTGGAGAAGCTCAAGAGTACAGTCAAATCAAACAAAGTTGTCCGTTGTCACCAATGTTGGTTAGCCTTTATTGACCATGGGTTATTAGCCAACTCGGGTCAAGACCCAATCAAGTTACCATAGCTAGCTCAGGTTGAGAGGCCATGCATGCAAGCATGGGTGGAATTGAACGGCCAAGTGGTGTGACCTCGCGATAGTAGGAAGGGCCAACACAACTTACACTAGGAAACCAATTAGTGGTAGTGGTTATATGAATTTTGATGCCCTGATTTGGAAGGTAGTACACCTCAACTGCTTGAGTACTAAGTTCATAGGTATTTAGATATTGCGTTTGTCATCGAATAGGCTCACTCCCATCTTCTAATTTTATCATGTTGTTATGATCAATACAAGCTAGAAGGAGTTGAGCTCGACTACTCTCAAAGAGTGTGGTGCCTCAGCCAAGGTGAGAGAGAAAGAGTGTTTTAGCATTGAGTTTGCATTTTTAACCGAGTGGTTTTATCTATAGTAAAATTATTATTTTGTCTCTCTAGCATTACCTTTGTATTCTGGCAATGCTTGCATTCATGGCACATGCCCATCTCCATACGTTTTTCCCACACAGGACTCCAAGCAAAGGCATCTTCCTACCAGGCACTGTGCACTCACACCAAGCACCAAGTTCACTAGTCAATCAAGTGATGAGGGGAAAAGGCCATCAATATTTGGTGATCCCATGGGAGAAGGTACTAAAAGCAAGAGTGGGAAATTGAGTGGTTTGAGCAAGAAATTCATAGAACCAAGTGCATAGACATTGAAAGCAAGGTTCATGTTGACTCGCAACGACTACCATAGTTTCTTGGATTAGAAAATACTATAGAAGATATCTTCGAGTGTCCAACGTTGAGTTGAGAATCATGTAGACCTATCTAACGGCGGCTGGTGTAAGGATAGAATATTGTTCCTAGGAAGCCAACTGGATCATTTGATCCTTAAAAAATGTTTAATACATGCTCAAAGAGATGCCAAAGGTATGTAGCACCAAGAGAGAAGAGTACTACACTGAGGCAAAAGGAGTTGGAAAAATCTAGCTAGAGAAGTTGGACAGCCAATAGGAGTGAGAACCACGAATGGACAACCAATGGGAATGAGTGGACATAGTAGGGGCCACCAATAGTGGAGAGCGTGAGGATGGAGGAGGCCTAGCCACGTGCATGGAGAGACAGTCACATACTACTACATTAACACTTGAACTGAACCTATTCCTAAGCTTCATCCAAGATGACCTAACAAGCTTGAAATCCATTAGTCCTCAAGGAAGTGGTATGAATGCAAGCATTCATCTATGGAGCTAGGATTTTTGAGTCGTTCGATGATTCCATCCATGAGCCAAGCCACAAACACGACATTTAAAAGGACAAGCAAAAGCAAGTGGCAGAAAAGTTAGCCAAAGAGGTAGAAGGAAAGGAACCTACAATGTACTCTAATCAGACCCACCATTGGTTCCACAGACAACCACAAGCAAGGTCAAGCTTGAACAAGCAAGTCCCAGTTTGAGCCAAGTACCACTAGTTACCCAAGTTTAGAGATGATCCAAGCATGGGAGACCTTTTGCAACGTGAGGATCAGCCTCACAATGGATGAGTTACTAAAGCTTCCCCCATATTACCAAGAATTCTTCTTGCAATAGTTTAAACATGACAAGAAGCCACCTCAAATTGTGGATTCACTTGTCACACTCCCAGTCATTGACATGCTAGTGGTAGCAGCTTTGACCATGTGCTTGTGGACTTGTGTGAAACTTTATAATTTGTAGTCTTTAGAACTAGGTAGCTTCATCATTTTCTTCTCCAAGGTAGCACTTGGTGTCATGGACCATGCTCTGACCATGTGCTTTGACCATGTGCTTGTGGACTTGTTCCAAGAGAAACTTGGTAATTTGTAGGCTCTAGATTTAGGAGGCCTCATCATTTTTGGCTCCAAGGTATGCCCATGACAAGAATAGTTCTAGGAAGATTCAATTAGTCTAGAAAGTTAACCTTAGATGATGAAAAGAAAGGGTTATGGGTAAACTTTAAGCAATTGTTGTATATGATACCCTCTTTTTGAGGAATAAGATTAACTTCTAGACTTACTTCTCTCTCTCTCTCTCTCTCTCTCTCTCTCTCTCTCTCTCTCCTTCCCTCCCTCTCAAGTTTCCTTTTGAGGCTACCCCCTTTTCAAGGTTTTGCTCTCTAGTTTGCTTGAGATCATCACATGCTTCGTTGCTTGCTTGCTTGCTTGCATGTTTCCTGCCTTTGTATGTCCTACATGGGTGTGCTTCGTTACTTGGTGGTGGGTTCTCTTGCTTACTGATTGAGCACTCTGTTTTTTACTTTGCTTAATATTTGCACTGGAAATAATGTGAGCAAGTAAGGGATTCTTGCCTTGTGTGGAGTTTGAGGTTTTTTGCTTGTAGTCATTTGATTTAATAAAATATGTTTGGGTCTAGTTTGGCTAGTTAAGCCAATTCAGTTTGGTTTAAGTCGTTTTAAGTAGAGTCTAGTTTGGGTACTTAAGCCAACCTAGTTTGGCTAGCTATGCCATACCTCACATGCCATATCATCATTTTTAGCATGTTTGAATTATTTTTAAACCTTGGGTTAATTTTATTTAACTGGATTAAGTCGTTTAAAGTAGAGTCTAGTTTGGCTACTTAAGCCAATCTAGTCTAATTATAGCACTTGGTCACTATAACCTCTTCTTATTGCTTTGGATAGAGTTACATTAACTAGGTGTGGATTGCCACTTATCATACTTGGTCACTACAATCACATGGTTATTCTATTGGTTCCTTAACTGCACAAGTTATACATCAAACTTGTTCGTATTTTATGTTATACATCAAAATTTGTCCTATTTTCAATTTCATTTCTTGGTCATTTGAGCAACCTGTGCCCAAGCTTGGGTGAGCAATGGGCAGGGAAGATTAGTTGCCTAGATGAGTTTCCCATGTCAGCTCAACTTGGGGGGCACCCTCGTGTGTAACCATTGTAAGTCACATTCTGCGACAAAGAAAGTGGGTGATGCACAATTTGGCTCCTCCGGATCTTGTGCAGGATCACGACGAATTAAAATTTCACAAAATCGTTTTAGCTTTCAAAATGAACTATCACTAAGGGGCTTAGTACATGTGAAGAAATAGGATGGGAATGGGAAAAGGTGGTCCCAAGTGGTCCCATGCATATTTCTATCTTATTCCCATCCCACCATGTGCTAACAAAAAAAGAACTAGGGATGGGTTTAGGTAGAAGAGGACACATGGCATCATTTCATGTGTTTAGGAGGTGGTCCCCCATGTGGGGACAAGGACACTTTCATCCTCCCATGTTTTGGAATCCCTAAAAAAGGGGAACCCATTCTGGTTGCCAAGGTCTAGAGGCCATGGTCCAGGATGGGAGAAAAAGTGGCTATTCTCGTTCTAAATCCATGCTAAACCATTTGGTCTGAGATGGGTGTAATGATGACAAAAAGATTCCCATCCTAAACCCATGCTAGCCCCATCCATGTGATAAGGCCCTAAGAGTATGCTTCCGAATGAAGATTGGTTCGAAATGGGAGGTTTTGGGAAAAAACCTTCAAAAAGAAAACTCCCTCACATGCATTTAGTACCCCTTGTTTTCTCTTAAGCCCCGCCATGGAACCAGGTTCTTTGCAACCAAGATTTGAAAGCAAACTCGAGATTTTGGTTTCGAAATGGCGTGAACAGGCTCTAAGCCTTCCCCAGTAAAAGAGGGTCTTGCGGTGCTGAAATGGGCTTTGCTTATTTGGCATGCTCTTCACCGCTCGATCGACTATTGGACGATGGATTTGTGCAGCACACCTGGTTCACCCCTCCTGCCTTTCTGTCTTTGGACCTTCCATCTTTTCCTGTTCCTCCGGCCGACATTGGCCAATCCCAAATCTTCCTTGGACTTATGCACGCCTGGAGGGACTGCTCAGTCGTTTGGATCGACATGCTATTGAGCTGGATGCCCCTAGCTACGCTCGTCTCCTACAGGCATGCTGTGAACTAAAATCCCTCTTACAGGGCTTGCGAATCCATGCTTACATCTGCACGACTGGACTTGAACAAGGCATATTTTTATCTAATTGCCTTGTCAGTATGTACGGCAACTGTGGAAGTGTCAAGGATGCACAGCGGGTGTTTGACAAAATGCCCGAGAAGAATCTGGTTTCTTGGAATGCAATCATTGCAGTGTATGCTCAGCATATGCATGACAAGGAGGCCTTGCATCTTTTTCAACGGATGCAGCTGCATGCACAACCAAACAAAATCACTTTTCTTACCATTATTAAAGCATGTGCTAGCCCAACAGCCCTTACCACAGGCAAGATGATTCATCTGGCCGTTGTGGAGTGTGGCTTTGGGTATGATGTAGTTGTTGGCAGTGCTCTTGTCCATATGTACGGCAAGTGTGGCAGTGTGGAGGATTCCCGAAGGATGTTTGACAAAATGCAAGAGCTGAATTCGGTATCCTGGAATGGAATCATCACAACTCATGCTGTCAATGGACAAGAGGCGAATGCCCTAAAGCTTTTTCAGGAGATGCACCTCAAAGGCTTCAAGGCAAACAAAAATACTTTTATCACTTTGCTAAATGCCTGTACCAACTTGGGAACTCTAATTGAAGGAAAGAATATGCATGCTCTTATTGTCGAGAGTGGGTTTGAATTAGATGTTTTTGTTGAAAGTGCCCTTCTCAATATGTATAGTAAATGTAGGGACATAGAGGATGCACGCAGAATGTTTGATATACTTCCTGAGCGGGATGTGGTATCATGGACTAGCATTGTTGCGGCACATGCCGAGGTTGGGCTTTGCAGGGAGGCCCTTCAGCTCTTTCAACGGATGCAGCTGGAAGGGGTAAGGCCAGATAATATCACCTTGGTCACGATTCTTTCAGCTTGTGCAAGCCTTGCAGTCCTAGCAGATGGTAAACGACTTCATGCATATGTTATTGAAATCGGTAATGCATCAGATGCTGTAGTAGCAAGTGCGCTTATTTGTATGTATGGGAAATGTGGGAGTGTGAAGGATGCTCAAAATATATTTGATCGATTGTACCTGCCAAATCTGGTTGTGTGGAATGCAATGATTACGGTTTACGCTCAGGATGGTCTACATACTCAAGAGGCCCTCCAACTCTTGGAGCAAATGCAGCTCAAAATGCTGAAGCCAAATGAGACCACCTTCATCTTGGTTCTTGATGCATGCTCCAGCCTGATTGCTTATAAAGAAGGTGAGATGATTTATGCTCATGTTATCAAAAGCGGTTTAGAATCAGATGTTACCGTAGGGAATGCTTTAGTCGATATGTATGGAAAGTGTGGAAACATACAAGAGGCTATGAAAGTCTTTAACATGATGGACAAACACACTGTAGTTTCTTGGAATGTGCTAATTGCAGCACATGTCCAGCTTGGGCATGCAAAGGATGCTCTGCAACTGTTCCAGCAGATGCAGGAGGAAGGGATAAATCCTGATAAGGTCACTTTGCTTAGTGTCCTCTCTGCAGCTGTTATTGGGACAGGTCTGGTGGAATGTAGGATTATCCATGTGTACCTTGTCAAGGTTGGTTTTGAGTCAGACATATTGTTAGGGAATGCCCTTGTCAATATGTATGGTAAGTATGGGAGTGTTCTGGAAGCTCAGCTGGTCTTCAACAAAATGGAGGGTCGGATTGTTTCCTCTTGGAATGCCATGCTTGCAGCATTTGCACAACATGGATATGGCAGCGAAGCCTTAAAACATTTTGAACAAATGTGTTGTGAAGGAATAATGCCAGATGAGATAAGCTTTCTGAGCATTCTCACTGCATGTAGCCATTCTGGCCTGGTTGATGAGGCTCCCAAGTACTTCTCTTCCATGAAAGAAGATCATGGGGTTTCCCCAATGGCGGATCATTATAATTGCATGATAGATCTTTTAGGCCGGGTTGGAAGGTTAGATGAGGCAGAAGACGTCATTAGCAAGATGCCCTTCTGCCCTGGTGCTGTGGAGTGGATGACTTTGCTTGGTTCGTGCAGAACTCATGGTGACATTGAGAGAGGTAAATTAGCAGCAAAAAATGCTCTTGAAATAGATCCACGTCATGTCTCAGCATATGTAGTCCTGTCAAACATACACGCTGCAGCCAACAAGTAATTTGATGCAGGAAAGGTCAGGGAACATACTGAGCAGCAGGTGTGAAGGACCCAAGTCATAAAACTGTCATGTGCATCATCTCCACGATGTACCAAAAGTACCTTTATTGCTGAGCCTCACTGCTATTTAAGATGGCAAAATGTTTTTGCCATTTTTTAGGCCTTTTGCATGTGGATAAGGGAGATCCTTAAAAAAGGAGGCCTTCAGAGGCCAAGAACAGGATCATTTGGAGGACAATCCAAGAGGGCACCTTGGGGCAGCCATAGCCATCTTTTGCCAGTCCTTAAGCATCTAAAAGCAGTGATAGCCACCTAGGTCCTACAACGAACGATGGAGGGTGGAATAGCGGTGGCCTGTTCCGCACAGTTGGGTGTTTGGAACAGGGGTTGCCCTCTGGACAGCAGCCAGTCAGCCATAAGACTACCTTACATCTGACTTCAAGTAGCGGGGGGACTTGGGCCTTTAAATAGCAGCCATTGTTGGTATTTTGAGCCTTGCGAGAGAAGTAAAGGAAGCAGCAGTGAGCAGTCGCATGGAGCCTATAAGCAGCCACATGACCTTGACTTGGGGCTGCCAGTATAGCTCAAGAGGAGGAGAATATAGGTGTCTCCAGTGGCAACCTCTAGCAGAATTTATAGTGGCCCATATGGGGCAGCCCTTGAAGCATATCAAGGCAGCCAATAGATACGGATGCTGCAGAGCTGTTTGGAATTTAAACCGAGCAGTTATTGAGTACAGAAGTAATAAAGACATCTGTTGTTTTTTTTGTGCTTGTTGATGCTTTTTTTAAATTTTGTGATTCGGCTGCAAGTACATCAAATTATATGGTAATGCTTAGAGAATATGGAAGTAGTCTTTATGCATGTCAAATTTGGTGGTAATAAGTATAGGGTCAATGCCCCACCTGTAAGCTCCCAAATGAGGAGAGCTCCGGGGCTTGACACCTCAGCATGTATGAGGGTAGATGAATTGCTAAGTGGGAGGACTGAGGCTGTCATGTTGGCAGCAAGATGGCTACCACATGGACAGCAGACAGATCCTGCTTAGAGTTGATTTGGGGCATCCCAAAGGGTCACCAAAGTCTGCCTTCCAGGGCTTGCTGTGGGGCTGGACAAGGGGAAGATTCTTTCTCCAGTGGATGGAGAGGAGCTTGAAGGTTGGGAAGATAGAGACGCCCACTCCTTGGCATTAATCAGAGGGATTGCGACGGACTTTGTCCTTCCGCACATCTAGATGGCCGAGATGTTTGTAGAGGCGTGGGCTATTCTGAAGGATTTGTATGTCATTACATTCTTAAATTGATGCCTCCAGGTGGCTCCATTCCCAATGGCTACCAAATTAAGCCTCAATGATTGGTAAGAAGTTGCTCAAAAAACTTACTCTACATGCAAGCTAGAGTGATGGCTCACCCTACTTATTCTGAACGCAACCTAGTGGTTGTCATCATGATTGGTAATGGTTCGCGCTACTTACTCTGCATGCAAGCCAAAGTGATTGCTCACTCGACTTACTCTACACGCAACCCCGATGGTTGTTATCATGATTGGTAATGGCTCACTCTACTTAATTTGCATGCAAGCCCAATAGTGTATGCATGCAAGCCCCGCATGCAAGCCCAATAGTGTATGCATGCAAGCCTATGGTTGTCATTGCACGACTACTAATGGCTCACATGCAAACCTGGTGGTGCTTGCATGCAAGCCCAGTGGTTGTCATAACTACTCACTCTACTTACATTGCGTGCAACACGAGTGGTGCATGCAAGCATGGCAACTGTCATTGTGATTGGTAATGGCTCACTATACTTACTTTGTATGTAAGCCCAATGGTTCTTGCGTGCAAGCTCAATGGTTGTCATAGCTGCTCACTCTACTTACTCTGCATGCAAGCACGGTGGTTGTCATCATGACCTCTATTTGAATCATCATTATATTCTTAAATTGTGATTTTTTACAGTCTTAAATTTACACCGCCGTCGCACACTCGCCCTTGTGTCCATTGCATGCGAGTAGTTATCATCTGGCTACAATTTGACACCCCCCTTGCACACAGCCAGTCATCCAAATTCGAGCCATATACTTGCGTCCAATGCATGCGAGCCAACTACTTACTCTGCATACAAGCACGGTGGTACATTTTACTTAAATTGATGCCACCCTTGCAGAACCCCTTACACTCAGCCATCTTACTCCATGCACAATCCCTTGTAGTTATAATCACTTGCATGTAGCCATCTTACAACTTCCATCCCCTCTTGCAACTTATATCCCCTCTCACAATAGATCCATCTAGGCACAATGAGTTTCAAAACTCACCATCCAAACATTTCTCCCCAATGGATCCCATTGGGTCGCTATCCAGCCCCTCCCCCCCAATAAATCCATTTGGCTTGTCATCCAGCCCCTCCCATCTTCAAATTGTGACACATAATCCCATCTAGATTTCCTCCAATCTTGAAATCGTGAGACAGTTCCATCTAGATTCAACTTCCTGATGTAGGTTCTCTTGTCAACTGAGTGTCAACTTCACCAAGATGATGAAAGAAGCTAACGTGAAGGGAGGGATATACTCCTTGTCATAACCAAAACGTTTCTATTGATGCAAGCCTAATTGAAATGACACCCAGCATCCCTGGAGGCAATTCACAAGCTTGTTACTTGGAGAAGCCATGGAAGAAAAAACCCCCTTTAAATATATTCCCCGAAGCTCAGATTAGTAGAGATGGTGGAATCAAGGCTTCAAAGCTTGCCAGTAGATGTTTAGGTAGTTTTAAAGGAGACAAAGCATTTCTTTCTTGACAGGAGAGGAGCCATGAACTTCTGGCAAGTCAAGTAGCACAAGAGCAACTCAATGGACATCCAGTCTCTTTCTCAAGGCTCTTTCTCAAGGGTAATCTCCAAGAGCGGCTAAATAACTTGAAGAATGTAAAGGGTGGGAAATCCTTGAATTGACATCTAAGGCCACCAGATTTGGAGTGCACCTGATGGGTCTTTGCCTCAAAATAGTCTTTTACCAATATGAGAAGGAGATGAGGATTACAAAAAATCAAGCAGACAAAAAAAAGTGAGCAAAAAAAAGCAAGCGAGCCAAAAAAACAAGCAATACAAAACAAATAGTAAAGACACCATATCATAATTCTAAGGCAATCGATCAAGCGAGTGATGTCAAGAGAGCACTCCACCAACATAAGTGAGACAATCAATGAAACCTTCCACATAAGTCAAAAAATGGAATAGTCCATATTACATGCATGTGCAAATTCTTGGTTTTTGAAACTTTATTCACTCTTGGAACAAAACCCATGTTTTTGTGTTCTTGCAAGAACATCCCTCCCCAATGACTCATTCTTACATCCCACCAATCCCAAAAAATCTAAAGAGTAGGTACATCCATTTCTTAAAAACGAATTAAATTCCAAAATAAATCAATCTTTGCTTATAGAAATCAATAGTAAAAGCCAAAATAGACAACATATTGACATGGTCCCTATTAGGTAAAGTTTCCTCTAGATTAGCCAAATTTTTATTAAATTTACATTTTGATGCATGCAATTTTACAAAATGGTGTAAAATGGCATGACAATCATCTAAATCATGCCTTGCCATTCGATTTGATATGTAGCATGATCACATTTGGATGTGCAAATCAAAAGATACAGGATGTCAAAATTGTCATGTTTTGGTCCAAAAGATGATAATTTAGACATCCTAAATTCTCATGTTTTGGGAAAAAATATGATAATTTAGACATCCTAAATTCTCATGTTCTAGGACGTGCTCCCTATTTTGGCCCAAAACATGAGAATTTCGATGTCTTGTATCTTTTGATTTACAAATCCAAATGGGGTCATGTTATATATCAAATCGAATAGCAAGGTATAATTTAATTAATTATCATGACCTTTTGCACCATTTAGTAAAATTTCATGCACAAAAATATGAATTTAATGGAATTTTTGCTAGTTTATTGCACCAGATTTAAAGCAAGGTTTCCCATAATAGGAAGCAAGTTAGAAATCTATCTATATTGGCAAAAAACAATCAAATATATTCTATGCAAGTTCATTTGATGAAAATATATAGAACACTTTCACGAAGGTAGACTTTCAATATTATGTTATGATCATGTTGTTCAATATTGATGTTTTTATTGAATGATGTGCTTCAACCATATACTAGTTGTTGGTAGCCAAACCGTTTCTGTGCAAGTTCATCTCATGGGAATAAATAACACTATCACCAATGCAGACTTGCAAGCTTATGTTATAATCATCTTCAAAATTGAGGTGATATTATGTTTTATTAGTGAGGTTATGTTTCTATCAAATGATGCACCTCAACTGTATAGTAGATGTTGATAGCCAAACCATTTTTATTCAAGTTCATCTCATGAGAAAATAAAACGTTATCACCAATGTACACATGCAATATTATGTTATGATCATCTTATATTCATGTTCAATGTTGAAGAAGCACTATACATATTTATTAATGTTGAGTACATACATAGAGTCAAAGAAGCAAAAAAAAAAGGTCAAGAAGGAAAGGGAGAGAAGAGAATTTGCAGAGAGGTAGGTCAAGCACCTACATCAGCACCTTGAACACACTAGAGTAGATTAGAACCAAGGAGAGGCAGATCTAGAAAAAACGAAGTAACAACTTGAAATTTTTTTACGAAGGCTCCGCAAAATGGAGAACGCAATGAACATTAAGAAAGACAATCTTATAGCTCATTTGAAAAGGGACAGTGGCACAGAACTATAAGAGTATAAACTATAAAAAATTGCTCATTTGAAAACTAGAACAACATACTATTCCAACCACTGGGCTCGTTTTGAAATTGCCTGATGGTGGCAGTCTAAGAACACAAATAAACTGTTAAAAGATGCAATTGTTTCAACCAACGGAGCCAGAAAAGCAACAAAGAATGTCAATTAAACTACATTAAAGCACAATAGATGCAAAATAGATAGATTTTTATTTCTAGTAGGCCATGAATGATGCCATTTGACATATATGGCATGTTGATATGGCCCTTGCCCTAAAGGGAACACCTCAAGGGACATATTGACTTTGTCCTTGTGCAAAACATAGCAATGAAAACACATGATGGTCAAGCCCACCAACCAGATCCATGCAAAAATATTTTTTGAAGCCCTTAAATTGAGGCCAATCCTAAAAAGACATTAGGGGCAATCTCATTACAAAAATTTGGGACTTAAAAAGGGGCCCTTTGGAGAATTACTAAAATATTAGAGGCTTGGATAAGGGAATATGGTATCCATGAAGGAGATTATGCCATGTGGACTTCTTTGTAACAGAGGCTCCCTAAATCTAGGGGAAACTTCAGGTTTTTTTCAAAAGACCCAAAAAAACATCATTGGTGCTTCACAATAAAAAATTAGCTTTGGAAGGCCTACCCTGACCATGTCAGGCCTCCTTGATTTCCTCCCATGGCAAACTATCCCCTAGCTAGAACGATGCTCACGTTTTCCATTTGATTCAACCATTTGGCCCAAACTTTGACTTCCTAACCAGCTCTCTCCCTATTCTCTCTTTCAAAACGTTTCAAACATTCATTCTCGCCACTTTCTAGCAGCTGGTTTCAAAATATCTTCATTCCACTCTTGATTAGTCATTCTCTCTTCTATTTGCTCACGTTTTTCTTCCACATTCAAAAATCTCTCAGAGAAACTTTTGCCCAAGCTCTGTTCATCCCTCTTCTTTTCCATTCATTCTCTACTTATTTCACTCTCTCTTAGAAACCAAAGTTGCGACCTAAATCTGCTTTGGAAGGAGAGAAAAATGGGCATCCTTTCATTTTCGGTTCTTTTTGTACCTTTTTGGAGTATAGAGTGTCAAATCCTGAAGTTGCGACCTAAATCTGCTTGGAAGGAGTGAGAAACATGGGTGTTCTATCATTTTTGGCTCTTTCTCTACCTTTTTGGAGTATAGGTAGTCAACTCTAGAAGAAGGAACACATACTTTCTAGGTAATGAAGTGATTTTGCCTTGAAATTTTTGTTTGTATTAAGTAGATATGTCTTTGTATCACACTTTGTCTATATGTTTGTTACAAAAGATAGGGAAGAGGGAGAGATTGAGGTAGACGATATTTAAAACTACAAGACAATTTTTGACATTTTTTTCTTCACTGGTGTAGGAGGGATAGATAGAGGAAGAGAGAGAGAGAGAGAGAGAGAGAGAGAGAGAGAGAGAGAGAGAGAGAGAGAGAGAGAGATTATATTTAAAACTGCTATGTTTTTTAATATGTTTGAGGGGATGAGTGAGGGAGAGAGACATAAAATAGTCATTTGTTTCTTTGCTAGTACAAGAGGGGTAGATAGAGGAAGGGAAAAGAGAGAGAGATTATATTTGGAACTGCTATGTTTTCTTCCATTGAGGGGATGATTAAGGGAGAGAGATAGAGATTGTATTTCAAACTGCTAGGTTTTAGAAGTAATTGAGAAGGAAAAAAAAGAGATCCTAATCAAAGAGTTTTGGGAGGGAGAGAGAGAGTGATATGACATTGACAATGTTTTCTTTGTTAGAGGAATAGAGCAGGAAGAGAGCATATCTTAAACTAAGTATTTCAAAATAATTTGATGTTTGTTTGTGTGAGGGGTACCTTGGAAGACAGACTGAGATAGAGAAAAGTATTCTATGTTTTTGGAAATAATTTTTTGTTTGTTTTTGTGGGAGGTTTAGTTAAAGGAGGGAAGGAGAGAGAGAGAGAGAGAGAGAGAGAGAGAGAGAGAGAGAGAGAGAGAGAGAGAGAGAGAGAGAAGTTGAGAGTACAATAAGCGACACAAATAATGCACCTGGCCATGAGACAAAGTTAGATGTATGAATAGAGAGAGAGAGAGAGAGAGAGAGAGAGAGAGAGAGAGCAGCCAGGGACACAAATAATGCACCTGGCCATGAGACATTATTAGATGTATGAATAGAGAGAGAGAGACACTATGAGAAAGAGAGAGAGAGAGAGAGAGCAATCAGGGACACAAAGGGAGGGAAAGAAACAGAGGGACGGGGAGGGAAAGATGGACATGGAGACGGGGACAGAAGGGAGGGAGAGAGAGAGAGAGAGGGGGGGGAGAGAGAGAGAGAGAGAGAGAGAGAGAGAGAGAGAGAGAGAGAGAGAGAGAGCAGCCAAGGACACAAATAATGCACTTGGCCATGAGATATTGTTAGATGTATGAGTAGAGAGAGATAGACACTATGAGAAAGAGAGAGAGAGAGAGAGCAGTCAGGGACACAAAGGGAGGGAAAGAGATAGAGGGAGGGGGAGGTAAAGATGAAGATGGAGACGGGGACAGAAAGAGGAAGATGGAGAGTGGGAGAGAGAGAGAGAGAGAGAGAGAGAGAGAGAGAGAGAGAGAGAGAATGGGAGAGAGAGAGTTAAGATTGCATGTATTCATTTGCACCTCTAAGTCTCATTGGGGAAATCATGACACATACCAATGCCATTATCCTAGCGTGATTCTGCAACCCATGTATCAACAAAGGCTGCATCTACCATTGATTGCACCACCCAATCCTTCCAATCAGGCACAATTGTCAATACAAGGAGCCACATCAGCCAATCAAGGGCAATTTAGGGCAGCTCAAAATATTCCATTACCCCTGCCAGTACTAGGACATCAATCACCACCACCACCACAAATTACTCCCGTGAATCAACTATTGGTGGAAGAGCTACCTAGTGACCCCAAACCTACCTTTAGTAGAAACAACTATCCCCAATATGGTGACAATGTAAATCAGTCCAACATTGTAAGTCACTACATTATACAAGATGACCAATAAATTTCATTCTACCAAATGGCTCTGATTTCTCAAACAATGGGAGATAGGAATAACTTGACCAAGACACAATCCATTCAATGCCATATGTGTTAAGGGCCACACCTAGCCAA